>NW_003302809.1:3875-7028 GCF_000142945.1 Phytophthora infestans T30-4 | reverse complement strand
CCACCTATCATAATCCACACTCTCTTACTTGAATATGTCTACTATACATTCTCTCGTTGGTTGAGAAATCTAGTCCGGGCCTTTCAGTGTACACCTGGATCTGGGCAGGATCCACCCTTTCAGTGTACACCTGGATCCGGGCGGGATCCACCCTTTCAGTGTACACCTGGATCTGGGCGGGATCCACGCTTTCAGTGTACACCTGGATCTGGGCGGGATCCACCCTTTCAGTGTACACCTGGATCTGGGCGGGATCCACCCTTTCAGTGTACACCTGGATCTGGGCGGGATCCACCCTTTCAGCGTACACCTGGATCTGGGCGGGATCCCGGATCCGGTTGGATCTGCGCCTGGATTTCATCCGGATCTAGCGCCAATGACCCAGGATCAATTGGGTCAGTATAGTTGGGGCCCTTGAAAGCTCGTGCTTGAGATCGAACAGGACTCCTCGCACGTAAAACGTCACTCTTATGCATAACCATTCACTCCTTCCTCCTAATCCACCCTTCCCCTGTGGATTCGTCTTCTCTTTCTTTCCGATGTGACCAACTCACATCAGCGATCCTCCTCCTCCTGGCCCACACCCTTCCTGTGGGCCCTTCTTCATCCTCCCATCGACATGACCAACTCACATCCATGGGTCCCCTCCCTACTCTTCTTCATGAGACTGCATCACGCCGAATCTGTTACGATTCGTACGATCCCTCAAGAAATCATAGGGTAATGCTCCACAGTTCAGATCTGCCTCGTCTACCCAACTGGGTTCGTCATATCCACGCCAATACACCAGATATTCACGGTGAATCCGTCCGTATCTAGTTCGCTTCCCCGACCTCATATCGGTGATCCTCTCGACTTCGAACTCGTCGTCTTCGAGATCCACATTCCAACTATCTTCCGGTAGGAGGACTTCGTCGAAATCCACGCGGTCGGATACATCCACTGAAAGACGGATCTGCGGCCGATCCGGATATTCTTTGACCAACTTTAGCTTGGATACGTGTACCACAGGGAACAGGCGGTATTCGGTACCTACCGTTTCCAGCTTTACCGCATGTTCTCCAATCTTCTCGCTCACCCGGAACGGTCCATGCCATAGGTGGGCTAATTTGCGGGCATACCCCTCTTTCACCCGATCCAAATAAAGCCACACCTGCGATCCCACTTGGATTTGATGTGGACGGGCATCTTCGTTGTGTCGATCCGCTCGACCCTGTATCGCACTCCGCAGTCGTTCGTTCACCTGGGATCTAGCTTGCCAGTAGTATTTCTGGACTTGGTATCGCCATCGCCTTGGATCTCGGTTCCTCTTCTTGGTGTTGCAAACTGGGATGGCCGCTTCCAGGGTGGATTTGGGATCCCACCCATGTACCAAGTAAAATGGTGTATCACACCGGATCCTGTCTTGGGCGGTGTTCATCGCGAAGGGAAGCCGCTCTGCGTACTCATCCCAATCCTTCTGATCCAAATCCTGGACATACATCTTGAGTGCTCTCGTGATTGTCTGCACCATGCGCTCGGCCGATCCGTTAGCTTGGGGACGATATGCCATGGTTGCTCGCTGTCGCTGCCCCAGGTTCCGGTTGAATGCTCGAAAGAAATCGGACATAAAGCCTGGCTCCCGATCATGTCTAATCATCTCGCTAGCTCCAAATCTTCGGAAAACGCAGTCCTTGTACGATTCAGCAATGGTTTGCGCAGTTCTAGACGCACTAGCTTTGGCTATCACGTATCCGGTAAACAAATCCACCCAAATCAGCAATTCTGTGTTTCCTTTGAACGACTTGGGCAACGAGGGGATATGATCCATGGCTATGATTTGGAAAGGGTAAGTCGCTTGGATATTCCCAGGTGAATCCCCTTCGATTGTGGGCCTGCCCTTGCCTGTCTCACAATCCACGCATTCACCGACATATCGTTGTACGCTCTTGAATAGTCCTCTCCAGTGGAAACATTCCCGGATCCGTTGGTAGGTCCGACCAATACCCTGATGTCCGCCTTCCAGGCTAGCATGGTAGTGGTGTAGGACATCCTGTTGCAAGGTTTCTGGCATCACCAGTCTCATCAATCCATCCCGATCCTCGTTGACTCTCTTCGTAGGGGGGCAATAGAAGAGCAAGTCATTCAGATCCACTGCGTAATCCGTAGCGATAATACTGTAGGATTTAGTATCCTCCCGACTCAGGTCTCGTACATCCCCCATCAGATACTTCTTTAGTCCCAAGATCCACGCCTCCTCGTTTTGTGCTTTGAGGATCCGCTCAATACGGACTCCCTTCACAAATGTTTCCTCGAGGATCTGGGGGCTGGATCCAATCCTTCCTCTGGACCTAATGACGGCCATCACCTGGACTGTTCTTTTCCTGGATCCAACTACCACCACTTCGTCTAGTCGGTTCAATGTAACGAGATCCTGATGCCCGGCTTCTCTCTCCACTTCGACACCACATTGATTCCGTAAAGCGGCACTGGCCAAGCTGTCTGCACTGGCATTCCAATCTCGCTTGAAATGCACCAACTCGTGATTCAACCATCCGCGCAGGTGGATCATCACTTTCTGCCGTAACAGTGTTAGGGCCGGGGCCTTGCAGTCAATCTCGCCTCGCACCTGTCTGATTACCAAATTTGAATCGCCACAAATCACCAGCCTTTTTGGATCTTGTCCCTTTAGTAAATCCAAACCCAGAAGGAGTCCGTTATACTCCGCCTCATTGACGGTGAGGCTTTCTGCGTAAGTGGATCTGGCTCGTACAACTTCCCCATCCGGGCAGTCTCCACAGTATTGCACTGTATGCTCCTCCTCCGCGTCGTACACGAGCGGATCCATCGATACTCAGGACGTATATATCCTCATCCACCTGTACCGTCCGGGATCGAGATCTGGATCCGGCGTTTTGGGTTCTTTCTTAGGGGGCGATCCTAGGTCAGCGCCTCATCCATCTTTAGCTCGAGGAGTGATGCTCGCGGCCATGACTCCCAGGATCTCTGTCTTTCCTCTTTTTCGAACACTTCACAATCTCCAGCGTTCAAGGCGAAAGTTAAAGCTGTCCACTGTCCTCAAATCGTCCTTTGCAACCCGGCTCGACTTTGAACAAGCAGGGCTAGCGGGTGAAGTGGTCCAAGCTCAGAATTCCCGAAAGGGGTTCTCTCTCC
>NW_003302809.1:0-3328 GCF_000142945.1 Phytophthora infestans T30-4 | reverse complement strand
AGGACAAATCGGCTAACGAAGACAGGTCCTTAGGATTCGCCTCCAATCCCTCCTTGGAAACTCGATGGCCTAAGTAATCCACCTTGCGCATCCCCCAATAGCTCTTTACCACACTGATAGAGAGATTCCACTTAGTACACGCCTCCAGTAGGGATGTCACTCTCTCACACAACTGATCCCACGATTCCGCCGGGATTAGAATGTCGTCGATGTAAGATCTGCGTCCTAACACAGACGGGGTCCCAGGATCCCCTGGCTCCCCCGCTTCGAATGGATCCACTTCCGTATGGCCTTCCCCGGACCCACCTGTTTCGGACTCCGGTATTCGGGTGAATCCATAGAGGGCGTTATCGATCAGGCGTTGGTAGATCTGGGGTGCGTTCTTCAATCCAAACGGCATCCGGGTCACTCGAACAGGCCAAACGGTGTGATGAATGCGGATATTGCGCGAGCTCGATCCGTCATAGTAACCACCCAGAAACCACTGGCCATGTCTAGAGAACAGTACCAGAGTACTTTATCCAGATCTTCCAACAGCTCATTGATTAGAGGTATCGGATACACCATCAATCGAGTCAGGCTGTTAACCAGTCGGTAATCAATGCACAGATGTATATCCACCCCGTTCTTCTTGATGATGATTACCACCGGAGATGCCCACGGGGACGTTGAGAAGCTGATGATCTTGGCTTGCAGCAGGCCCTTAATCAGATCCGACAGTTTTTCTCGGAACTGAGGTGCCACCTTCCGCACCCTCTGAGCGATCGGTTTCGCGTCGCCGACATCGATGTCACATTTGACTCCGCGGGCAGCGGGCGGTAACGCATATTGCCTTCCCCGGATCCACCCGTTTCGGGCTCCGGTATTCGGGTGAACCCATAGAGGGCGTTATCGATCAGGCGTTGGTAGATCTGGGGTGCGTTCTTCAATCCAAACGGCATCCGGTTCCACTCGAACAGGCCAAACGGTGTGATGAATGCGGATATTGCGCGAGCTCGATCCGTCATAGTAACCACCCAGAAACCACTGGCAATGTCTAGAGAACAGTACCAGAGTACTTTATCCAGATCTTCCAACAGCTCATTGATTAGAGGTATCGGATACACCATCAATCGAGTCAGGCTGTTAACCAGTCGGTAATCAATGCACAGACGTATATCCACCCCGTTCTTCTTGATGATGATTACCACCGGAGATGCCCACGGGGACGTTGAGAAGCTGATGATCTTGGCTTGCAGCAGGCCCTTAATCAGATCCGACAGTTTTTCTCGGAACTGAGGTGCCACCTTCCGCACCCTCTGAGCGATCGGTTTCGCGTCGCCGACATCGATGTCACATTTGACTCCGCGGGCAGCGGGCGGTAACGCATATTGCCTTCCCCGGATCCACCCGTTTCGGGCTCCGGTATTCGGGTGAACCCATAGAGGGCGTTATCGATCAGGCGTTGGTAGATCTGGGGTGCGTTCTTCAATCCAAACGGCATCCGGTTCCACTCGAACAGGCCAAACGGTGTGATGAATGCGGATATTGCGCGAGCTCGATCCGTCATAGTAGCCACCCAGAAACCACTGGCAATGTCTAGAGAACAGTACCAGAGTACTTTATCCAGATCTTCCAACAGCTCATTGATTAGAGGTATCGGATACACCATCAATCGAGTCAGGCTGTTAACCAGTCGGTAATCAATGCACAGACGTATATCCACCCCGTTCTTCTTGATGATGATTACCACCGGAGATGCCCACGGGGACGTTGAGAAGCTGATGATCTTGGCTTGCAGCAGGCCCTTAATCAGATCCGACAGTTTTTCTCGGAACTGAGGTGCCACCTTCCGCACCCTCTGAGCGATCGGTTTCGCGTCGCCGACATCGATGTCACATTTGACTCCGCGGGCAGCGGGCGGTAACGCATTTCCTTTACCAATCAGCAGATGTCGGCTCTCCCAGATCTTCTGACGTAGACGATCCACTTCAGCGGGTTCGTTCGCCCCTGGATCCACTTGGATATCATCAATCGTGACCTCCTCTGTGGTCAGTGGTACCTCCGGGATCACCGCCATGCCCTCTCCAAGATCCTCGGCGTGTATATCCCCGCCTTCACGGTAGCAGACTTGTTCATCTTCAGTCTTGTCGGATCCACCATTGGTTCCAAGCACCGCGGCTCTCCTTCAACCGTCATCCCTTCTGTCTTCGTGGAATCGGGCATCCTGGTACTGGGGAAGCCACCTTTTGGATCGACTTGATCCTCTGGTGGGTTTACCCATGGTGGTTCTTGTTTAGCTAGTGTGGCCACTCTCGACAAGGATCCCGGCACTTTATCCAATGGAAAGCTTGGATCCACTTGTGGGTCAGCGGGATCTGGCGGTCCGGCGTCAGCCCTCTGCGATCCTTCATCCACCGACCCTGCGTTATCTAGGGGCCAACTCTGGGGATTATCCCCCGTCGTGGATCCAACCTGGATCTCAATCCGACGATCCCTCTGCAGGATCTTTCGCGGAGCTGGATATGAAGGCCGATCCACCAAGGGGCCAGTTGGCCCCGCCGGAAACTCCATTTCTCCGAGAGATTCGATCTCGGTAGTCGCCTCGTACGCCAGACTCTGCCATTCTTTGTAGCGGCGGGATCCCACTGACACATATCCAGGTCGCCCGGGGATACCATCCTTCGCCAACCATCGCCCGATCTCCTCATAATGGTCCAGCAATAGTCTCTTGTCGCTGACGTTCGTGACCTGGAGGTATTGTGATCGACCTGGTCCCTGGATTACGGTAGGCACCCATTTCTCGCCCCGAGTGACCCACAGTTTCTCATGTTCCACCCACTTCAACCGATCTGGCAGTTCCCAGGTTTCCCCGGGCTCGATCCAGGTCGTCTTATCCGCCCTTATGATCCTCATCTTCGCTCCATATAACGGCCGCCGTCCGCTGAGCTGGATCCGCATCTCGCCA
Source organism: Phytophthora infestans T30-4 (assembly GCF_000142945.1). NCBI lineage: Eukaryota > Oomycota > Peronosporomycetes > Peronosporales > Peronosporaceae > Phytophthora > Phytophthora infestans. The sequence goes on along the minus strand of NW_003302809.1, from coordinate 381 downwards.
GGGAAACAAAGTGTCCCATCCGCCAGATCCAACCTCACTCCGGCTGGTACCATGAAATCCATCCCGAGTATGGCGTCTTGACCAGCGAGATCTCCCACCCAAATATCGAACCAGTATACCAAACAACCTGCCAGCGTGATCTTGATCCGCGTTCTCCCATTCGTACGGTACACGCCTTCACCAATCCCAACACAGTCTTGGATCCGACTCCCATCCACTTGGCACCGAACCTTACGAGCAAAGGCGGTATCTAGTATAGACACCTCGGCACCACTATCTAGGAGTAGGATTGCTTTTTCATTGTTGATCTTGCCCCCTACCTTGGCTTGTCTGAACCACTTTCCTGGGGCGTGGTACTTCCAGTATCCACGGGACTCCCCT
>NW_003302808.1:4248-8005 GCF_000142945.1 Phytophthora infestans T30-4 | reverse complement strand
ATCCAGTACGCCCTACCCGTGATCTGATACAATCCAGCCAGGATCGAGCCAGATCCAGCAAGAAGCCAGTGGATGGCCATCAACTTCGTCGGCGGTGGTAGCAACAGCCGCAGCCGGGCGGGTGGATCGTCCATGATCCAGAGGATACGGATCTCAGCCATATCGGATCTGAAGGAGTTCACGGGCAAGGATCAAGACGAGGACCGAGCGAGGACATGGATCAGCAAAGTCATGTCGGCCCTCATGAGAGATCAAGCGTCGGATGCTGAGAAGTGTCTGACCTTTGCGGATCTGCTAGCGGGGCCAGCCAGGAACTGGTATCGGCAGCTGGGCAGATCAACCAGGAACAAGTGGCCAGATTTGCTGCGCAGTTTCCAGACCCAGTACTGTGGATTAGGAGTGTCGGTGGCACGACAATACTACCATGCTCGCCGCAGGTCGGATGAATCCCCGCTAGAATACCTACATCGACTAAATGTGGCCGGTCTACGGGCCAAGTTAAAGATCAAGGATGGGGGATCCAAGGTACTGCGGGAACACGTGGATCATTTCATCGAGACGTTGAAAGACGTGGATCTGGCCGACAGGCTAACCCTGTTACGACTTCCCGACGCAGACGAGCTTGAGGAAGTGCTGCGGGCGGTGGGTCGCGCGAAACACCGCCAGAAGAAGGCGGCGGTCGGATCCGGCAAGTATCGCCAAAAGGCTCCGACGCCCACGGCCCCAGCTCGACGTGTCCACCAAGTCACGGCGCCTGACTCAGGAACTGAATCAGGATCCGACGGTTCGGACTTCGACCCTGAAGATTACCGTCGAGTCTGTCTCACTGCGTCCAACGATCGAACGGCGAAGACCGGAGACAACTCTCGACCGAGGGATACCGTACCCGGGGACCGTGGGATGTACAGATCCCGAGATCTCATGGACGGGACAGCCCAGGTCAGGTGTTCGCAGTGCGGATCCCGGAAGCACACTGAATATGGGATGCTGGAAACATCTGGTCTGTGAAAAAGTGTGGCAAGAAAGGTCATCCCGGAGATCATTGCTTCTACGTGTGTCGCGGGTGTGGCGAGATTCACGACGTCGGCAAGTGTCCGATGGAAGAATTCTACAACCAGATCCGCCAATGGTTTGATCCAGCCAAGCACCGAGGGATGTTGCCAGAAGTGGCCGAGAAGATGTTAAACTAGGACGCTCGCCGGGTTTGAATCCGGTACGAGCCGAGCGTTCTAGGTATTGCATTTATGCATTTGTGAACAAGACATCGCTAGATCCAGGTAGCAGGACCCTATATCCAGTCGATAATACACGTGATCTACATGAAGTGTCAGTTGTCAAGATCTCTAGTTTGCGCCAAGTGGATGAGTTTGCCAGATCCGAAGTCTCTTCAACCCTGGATCTACAAAGGGGAGAGGCACGTGGTTATTGGGAGAAGCGCCAACATGGCCGATGGTTTGAGCCTACCAAGGGTGAGGTCACTGCAGATCCACCTAAGGTCGGTCAGGTCACTGGATCCCGTGGATCTGAGGATGTTGGATCCATGGATCTGCTAACCGGGGAGTCCCGTGGATACTGGAAGTACCATGCTCCAGGAAAGTGGTTCAGACAAGCCAAGGTAGGGGGCAAGATCAACAATGAAAAAGCAATCCTTCTCCTAGATAGTGGTGCCGAGGTGTCTATACTAGATACCACCTTTGCTCGTAAGGTTGGGTGCCAAGTGGATGGGAGTCGGATCCAAGATTGTGTTGGGATTGGTGAAGGCGTGTACCGTACGAATGGGAGAACGCGGATCAAGATCACGCTGGCAGGTTGTTTGGTATACTGGTTTGATATTTGGGTTGGAGATCTCGCTGGTCAAGACGTCATCCTCGAGATGGATTTCATGGTGCCAGCCGGAGTGAGGGTGGATCTGGCGGATGGGACACTTTGTTTCCCTGACGAGATGCGGATCCAGCTCAGCGGACGGCGACCGTTGTACGGGGCGAAGATGAGGATCATAAGGGCGGATAAGACGACCTGGATCGAGCCCAGAGAAACCTGGTTATTGCCAGATCGGTTGAAGTGGGTGGAACATGAGAAACTGTGGATCACTCGGGGCGAGAAATGGGTGCCTACCGTAATTCAGGGACCAGGTCGATCGTAATACCTCCAGGTCACGAACGTCAGCGACAAGAGACTAATACTGGACCATTATGAGGAGATCGGGTGATGGTTAGCGAAGGACGGTATCCCTAGGCGACCTGGATATGTGTCAGTGGGATCCCGCCGCTACAAAGAATGGCAGAATCTGGTGCACGAGGCGACTACCGAGATCGAATCCCTCGGAGAGGTGGAGCTCCCGGCGGAGCCAACTGGCCCCTTGGTGGATCGGCCTCCATATCCAACTCCGCGAAAGATCCTGCAGAGGGATCGACGGGTTGAGATCCAAACAATGGAAGTTGGATCCAGGACAGGGGACGATCCCCAGAGTCGGCTCTTAGATAACGCAGGGTCGGTGGATGAAGGAGAGCAGAGGGCTAAAGCCGAGCAGCCGGATCCCGCTGATCCACAAGTGGATCCAAGCTCTCCATTGGATAAAGTGCCTGGATCCCTATCGAGAGTGGCAACACTAGTCAAACCCGAACTGTCGGGCTTAAACTCGTTAGAGGACCAACTGGATCCAACTGGTGGTTTCCCTAATACCAGGGTACCTGATTCCCCGAAGACAGAAGGACTGCCCGGCGAAAGAGGGCCGCGGTGTTTGGATCCAAAGGTGGATCCTACGAAGACGGAAGATGAGCTACTCTGTTGCCTATGTGAAGGGGCTCTCTGCGATGTCTTATCGGCGATGTCTGCATTGCCCTCGATCGCAGAAGAAGTTTCGATTTATGATGTTCAAAAGGATATGGGGGTGAGTGAAGCTACTCAAGTAGTCAGTCTGCTCGAACAATCTGTAAGTCCCGACTTTCTCTGATTTGTAAATGTACATGGTTGACCTCCGCAACCGCGGAGTCAAATGTGACATCGAGTCGACTCCGCGAACCCGATCGCTCAAAGGGTGCGGAAGGTGGCACCTCAGTTCCGAGAAAACTATCAGATCTGATTAAGGCCTGCTCAAGCCAAGATCATCAGTTTCTCAATATCCCCGTGGGCATCTCCGGTGGTAATCATCATCAAAAAGAACGGGGTGGATATACGTATGTGCATTGATTACCGGCTGGTTAACAGCCTGACTCGATTGATGGTGTATCCGATGCCTCTAATCAATGAGCTGTTGGAAGATTTGGATAAAGTACTCTGGTACCGTTCTCTAGACATGGCCAGTGGTTTCTGGGTGGTTACTATGACGGATCGAGCTCGCGCAATATCCGCATTCATCACACCGTTTGGCCTGTTCGAGTGGAACCGGATGCCGTTTGGATTGAAGAACGCACCCCAGATCTACCAACGCCTGATCGATAACGCCCTCTATGGGTTCACCCGAATACCGGAACCCGACAGGGGTGGATCCGGGGAAGATCACACGGAAGTGGATCCATTCGAAGCGGGGGAGCCAGGGGATTCTGGGATCCCATCTGTGTTAGGACGCAGATCTTATATCGACGACATTCTAATACCGGCGGAATCGTGGGATCAGTTGTGCGAAAGAGTGACATCCCTACTGAAGGCGTGTACTAAGTGGAATCACTCTATCGGCGTGGTGAAGAGCTATTGAGGGATGCGCAAGGTGGATTACTTAGGTCATCGAGTCTCCGAGGAGGGACTGGAGGCGAATCCT
>NW_003302808.1:0-2720 GCF_000142945.1 Phytophthora infestans T30-4 | reverse complement strand
TACCTCCCACATCTTTGCTCGGAACTTTCTTGTACAAAACACTTCCCAATGCAAGCGTGATTCCTTAAAGACCTGAACGAGTGAAGCTCGTGTTCCTCGGACCAAATGAAATTTCTGATTAGGGGAATGTTTGAGACCTGAGTCGGGAAAGATGCCAAACCTACGGCATTATCGCTATCGGATTACACGGTGGATCTGAATGACTTGCTCTTCTATTGCCCCCCCTACGAAGAGAGTCAACGAGGATCGGGATGGATTGATGAGACTGGTGATGCCGGAAACCTTACAACAGGATGTCCTACACCACTATCACGCTAGCTTGGAAGGCGGACATCAGGGTATTGGTCAGACCTACCAACGGTCCGGGAATGTTTTCACTGGAGGGGACTATTCAAGAGCGTACAACGGTATGTCGGGAAATGTGTGGATTGTGAGACAGGCAAGGGCAGACCCACAATCGAAGGGGAGTCACCTGGGAATATCCAAGCGACTTACCCTTTCCAAATCATAGCCATGGATCATATCCCCTCGTTGCCCAAGTCGTTCAAAGGAAACACAGAACTGTTGATTTGGGTGGACCTGTTTACCGGATACGTGGTAGCCAAAGCTAGTGCGTCTAGAACTGCGCAGACCATTGCCGAATCGTACGAGGAGTGCGTTTTCCGAAAATTTGGAGCTAGCGAGATGATTAGACATGATCGGGAGCCAGGCTTTATGTCTGATTTCTTTCGAGCATTCAACCGGATCCTGGGGCAGCGACAGCGAGCAACCATGGCATATCGTCCCCAAGCTAACGGGTCGGCCGAGCGCATGGTACAGACGATCACGAGAGCCATTAAGATGTACGTCCAGGATTTGGATCAGAGGGATTGGGATGAGTACGCAGAACGGCTCCCCTTCGCGATGAACACCGCCCAAGACAGGATCCGGGGTGATACCCCATTTTACTTGGTACATGGGTGGGATCCCAAATCCACCCTGGAAGCGGCCATTCCAGTATGCAGCACCAAGAAGAGAAACCGAGATCCAAGGCGATGGCGATACCAAGTCCAGAAATACTACCGGCAAGCTAGATCCCAGGTGAACGAACGACTGCGGAGTGCGATACAGGATCGAGCGGATCGACACAACGAAGACGCCCGTCCACATCAAATCCAAGTGGGATCGCAGGTGTGGCTTTATTTGGATCGGGTGAAAGAAGGGTACGCCCGCAAATTGGCCCATCTATGGCATGGACCGTTCCGGGTGAGCAAGAAGATTGGAGAACACGCGGTAAGGCTGGAAACGGCAGGTACCGAATATCGCCTGTTCCCTGTAGTACACGTATCCAAGCTGAAGTTGGTCAAAGAATATCCGGATCGGCCGCAGATCCGTCTTTCGGTGGATGGATCCGATCGCGTCGACTTTGACGAAGTCCTCCTACCGGAAGATAGTTGGAATGTGGATCTCGAAGCCGACGAGTTCGAAGTCGAGAAGATCACCGATATGAGGTCGGGGAAACGAACTAGATACGGACGGGTTTACCGTGAATTTCTGGTGTATTGGCGTGAATATGACGAACCCAGTTGGGTAGACGAGGCAGATCTGAACTGTGGAGCATTACTCTATGACTTCTTGAGGGATCGTACGAACCGTAACCGATTCGGCGTGATGCAGTCTCATGAAGAAGAGTAGGAAGGGACCCATGGATGTGAGTTGGTCATGTCGATGGGAGGATGAAGAAGGGCCCACAGGAAGGGTGTGGGCCAGGAGGAGGAGGATCGCTGATGTGAGTTGGTCACATCGGAAAGAAAGAGAAGACGAATCCACAGGGGAAGGGTGGATTAGGAGGAAGGAGTGAATGTTGATGCATAAGAGTGACGTTTTACGTGCGAGGAGTCCTGTTTGATCTCAAGCACGAGCTTTCAAGGGCCCCAACTATACTGACCCAATTGATCCTGGGTCATTGGCGCTAGATCCGGATGAAATCCAGGCGCAGATCCAATCGGATCCGGGATCCCGCCCAAATCCAGGTGTATACTGAAAGGGTGGATCCCGCCCAGATCCACGTGTACACTGAAAGGGTGGATCCCGCCCAGATCCAGGTGTACTGTGGTGTTGGAAATCCCACGTGAACTCTAGCTACAGATGTAGTTAGGATGTTCCCACAACAATACGTCTACTAGGATAGTAAACGATCGTTCGGGCGGACCTGAAGACCCCAGTTCTGCCCTTGCACCGGGACAAACTGGACCTTGTAAACTACTTATATAGGCCAACCAGTAAAATAAGAACACGCTACTAGCACGAGCAAAGCTAGCAGGTGTTTTGAATCCTCGTGGTCCCAACAGCGGAAGGGTACCAGGCACGGGTAAGCCTTTTACGAGATCACCGAGTGTTCAACACTCGGCTGGAAGAAATAAAAGGGAGGCAATTCAAGCACTCCCAGTCGTGCAAATAGGCAACAATAAGCCGTCACGTAAAACCTCCCGATAATAATCGGCCAATACACAAAGTCTCTTGGTCTTGCCGGATGAACCCTCACTACAGAGCTTCGAGTTCACCGACAGGCATAACACACTCAAACAAGCTTGACCTGACGCTTACCTTGAAGCCGGACGTCGCTCTGTGTGCTTGAGTGGAAATTCTGTTCTGTATTTAAGCTTACCTTTCGGGTCTATTCCTAATAAGAAGTCCTAATCAAGTATACAAATATCAAGTGAACAATGATCCGTTATGGA
>NW_003302807.1:3725-7662 GCF_000142945.1 Phytophthora infestans T30-4 | reverse complement strand
GTGTTATCTCTTCGGTCAGGTCCGGCGAGGAATGCCAGCTCCTTCGCGTAGTCGTCCAAGCCAATGTTGTTAGCTGGGTGTTCGTAGAAATCATTTCTCGTATCCTCCGTTGCTTCATTTCCCTCGGTTGTTAACACTCGAGCAACCGAGATGTATGTTCCGTCCAACGCCGCTACGGATTCTTCCCTTGACTCAACATTGGCATCCGCTTTGATTTCAACAGTCGGTACTTGGTCCATCTCCTTCCCATCCTGGTTTTCCCATCTCTGGGCCATCTGCCGAGTCGTCGTTCGCAATATTGAATGCGTGGGCAGCCGACGTATTGGGTTGTTGACTTTTGTTCCGCTCCTCGTTCTGCCGCTGTCTTGACATTTCGGAATTCGCACCAATCTTGCAATGAATACTCGGTGCCGTACTCAACACCTTCTGCACGATGCCTGTATCCTCTGGATCAACCACCGATGTCTCGTTCGCAGATTTGGTGACACACAAGGCCGGGACAGCTTCTTTAAAACGGGTGACTCCATTTAATCCAGTGCTGTTGGTTGTCGCTTCCGTGGTCACCCCTGACTGGACACTAACACTCGTTGGCGTATGTACCACGTTTACCGGCCTCAGTAGTTCGTGTGTACGCACTACCGAGGCTTCGCTCGCGTTATTGCCTCCGCCATGGGTTGTCGTGTAAGTGTCCAAAGGTTCTGTGGAAGGCTGACCGTCGGCCAAATCCCCGGCTGTCACCCCAGACGCCAGACAGGCTTCCACTCGTTCACGTTCTTCCAGGATCAGTGCCCAGCGCTCTGCACATGTCAGACGATCACTAGAATCCACTAGCGAGTCTTCTAGAGGTCGTGCTAGCACCCCACCGGGTTCTGGGTAGTATGGTCGATCAACTGCTGAAGGCTGAGTTGCAAGCCACTGTTCGTAGATTTCGCATTCACGCTGCAAGAGCTCGCGGTCTCTACAACCTTCGTAGGCCAACACTTGCCAGTCTTGGTACTTCTTGGACTCCAGACGCACATAGCCGTCACCTCGTGGCAAATCCCCATCTGGAATCCACATAGCGATCGAGTCGTGTGCTGGTAGGTACACAGTTCGATCAGACACGTTGGTCAATCGAATGCTCTGAGGCCGTCCACGTCGAAACCTCGTCAGTGACGGGATTAGCTTGTTCGTTCGACGAACCCACAGTACGTGTTCTTCCAGCCCGACTTGACGCTTCGCTAGTCGATATTCTCGCCACTCGTGCGCTTGAATGTCCAACCGCTCGGATGGCCCGGCGTTAACATGGGAGCCGTATTCTTCGCTGTCGATCATGTTCTTGGTCTTTATCAGCGGGATTTGGACTTCGTGCGGTAATTGCGCCGCGCCGTGGAACAGGTCCAACCGGATCCCAGCTGGGATCATAAAGTCGGTCCCGAGTACCACGTCGACGCCTGCACTATGCGCCATTACCCACATCTCAAACTCGTACACCATCTCCCATCCGAGCGTAATCTTGACGCATGCTCGTCGCGTCGTAGACACCTTGCCTTCGTTGATTCCTTGAATGTCAATGCGGCGTCCGTGATCAGGTACATCTCGGAGTCGCAACTTCTTGGCAAAGGCGTCAGTGATCACACTAACGTTCGCTCCTGTGTCGAGGAGAATCCTCGTTCGCTGGTCGTTCACAGCGCCTTGCACCAGAGCTCTCATTCTGATCCGTCGGTCGAATTTCTTGGCCGACCACCACCCCTGTCTCTCGCCAGGGTTCAACTTCATAATCTTGGAGTGACCCTTGGGCTCGTCTCGCGCTGCACTCGAAACCAAGCCGAGCGAATCCTCGCTGGTGCCCTCATCAGCATCAGCACACTCCACTCTCTCTCCAACACCTCCACCGAGGATTCTACTCCTCTCCTTTTCATTTTCCGTCGCGTTCACACTTGTTACGTAATTATCAGGCCATTCACTCTGCCCCATGAAAGCAAAGATACATTCTGCTTCCATTGAAGGCTCGGTTAACTGTGGCAGCCCGATAGGGACCAACCCAGTTGTAGTTGGCGGGCTGCCTAGTTTAAATGACGTTCTTGAACGACGGCCTTGAGCTCTGGCGGGAGTTCCTCCTTCGTGCCTTTGGTGCGCACAAATTTGGCAAGGTCTTGGAAGTTGCGGAAAAGTTCGCATTGTCCAGCATCGTGGAGTTGTTTGCAGAACTTGCATCGCTTGTTACAGTAGTGGGCGGAGTGACTCATGCCACCGCACACCGCGCATGGTCCGTACTGTGGGCGTCGGTTGTCGCGGTTGAAGTCACGTCGACCGCGTTGGTCCTGATTGAACCCACGGTCACCACCTCGGCGATCTTGATTGAAGCCATTATCGCGATCAGGCATGTTTCCACGTGGTTGACGGTTGTCTGAACGTGCGTAGGTGCCTTCAGCAGCTGCACGACGCTCATTTTCGTTAGCCGCGGCGAGGTATCGGTCGTTTTCGTCCAATGAGAAATCACCGTCCGTATTATCAGGCTGAAAGTCGTTGTACTCATCTTGGACATCGTCGTAAGCGTTCGGATCTTCGTTTAAATTTCGGTGCCTCCCTGAGCAGCTTCACGACCTTCTAATTCAGCTAGTAGGTCGTCCACCGTGGCTTCAATGAGTGTCACTCTTGGTTTGATGCGGTTGTCATCGCGGCGACGGTCATCACGCCGGTTGTTGCGGGCGTACCCATCGTCGCGTCGCGTATCACGACTCTTGGAGTATCGGTACTCACTGTCACGCTTGGCCATTCTCTCCTTGCCCTTGAGAACATCTTCGATGATCTCTTCGAGCTCGTGAATGTCGGCGACTCAAGCGTGGTAGAGACTCTCCGCTAGCTTGTCATCGTCGCATGTTGCCAGGAATTGCTGTACGTGTTCTTTCGCGTCGCGACCACTCTTCTCAAAGTGTAGACGGGCGGTCCGAGCGTAGCCATTCAGCCTGTTTATGTAGTCGCACAGATGTTCATTACGTTCCCGCTTGGCGGAGTAGTAACGCGACAGTGCCGTCTGCGTGAACTGCGAGCAGTAGTAGCGGATGAACGCATCGCTCAACAGCTTCCACTTGCGCTTCGTCTTCTTCGGAAGTTGACGGAACCAATGAATGGCTCCGTCCCGGAGACTTAGCTCAAATGGAATGCACCATTTATCGGCATCTGTGTGGGTTCCAGTCATTTCATAGACGAACCCACGGAGCCACTGCATACAGTTCTCGCTCTTGTTGCGAGAGCCTGAGAACGGGGTGATGCGATCCAGCGGTCGGTGCCGAGCCATTTCAATTCTCGGTGTCGGGTCTACGTCGTTCAGCGTCGCTAGCTCATTCATCTGACGCATCAACTCGAGTTGAGGATCTTCTTCGTCGAATGTACGCACCAAAATGTCATCATCACTGGACGAACCATCGCTGTCGACTTGACGACGTCCGGCCCCACCTTTGGGGGCTCGCGCACCGCCTCGGCGACCGAACGAACTCTCGTTACTTGCGTAAATGCGTTGCATACGGCTCTCCGAACGTGGCGTAACCATGTGCGAGTCTTGAAAGTATGGTGAAGCTTCGGTAGTGCCAAAGGCACCACGCTCAGCTCCACGCTTGGTCGGAGGAGTACGAACGAGTCGTTGGGGCGTCGGCGGCAGTGGAATCTTAGACGGATCTTCATCTTGAATCATCGGTCGACTCACAGGGCTGCTTTCCGGCATTGATGCCAACAGCCGCCAAACGCCTTCCCGAAGCTTTCTTTTTCCATTTCTGGAAGAGCAGCTCCGGGCTCCAGATGGGACTTCCAATCCTGGGAGCGACATCGTCGAGGGTACGTCCTCGGTCCTCGAAGCCCAAGCGACAACAGTAGCGAAACTGAATCTCCGCCAACTTGAACTAGTCCGAAACCGAGGTCGACTTGGTAAATGAAAGCTCCTGGCGCAAGCGCAGGGCCA
>NW_003302807.1:0-2513 GCF_000142945.1 Phytophthora infestans T30-4 | reverse complement strand
CACGGTTCACGAGCTTCTCCACTGTCAATACGTGCATCCCCACCTCCACTTTGTAGACCCGCCTTCATCACAAAGTCCGAGACCATGTGCTGCTCAAAACGTTTTCGTTGTAGAGGTGCCTCCATCGTCGCGACGGCAGCGTTGTGAGCTACGGCAGCCTGCTCCTCGACCAACCCCGCTCCAAGACGGTTTCTCGCAGAAGAGTGGATACGCTTCCCCACCTTATGCTGACGCTCTACACCAGCCGTCGATGCTGGAGACGTGTAGACCTTCACTAACAATTCCGCCAGAACAGGAAATTTGCTTCGTCCTATGATTGCCTCCTCCTCTGCCTCCAAATCTCTTGCCGGGGGAACTGGGTAATGCTGCTCCACTCAGAAGCAATCTCAGCTTCGGTGGTGCAAAAACGCGAGGAAGTCATCAAGAGCTCGACGCTTCTGGTCTTGGTCTTCACGGCATACTAGTTCAATTGCAAAACGCATTGAGCACAGATATCCCCTTTGCCAAGCTCAATAGGATCTTGTCCGTACAGCTTTGCGACAGCCAAACGAAAAGGATGATAAAACGGGTCGCAGTAGAATGCCAATGCGTGAGCTGGGCTCTGAATGCGATTCCATCTGTGGATCAACTTCGTGAGCAGGGCGTCGCCAGGGAAAGTTTCCCGTGCATGGATGAATACATACACAAAACAAGCGTACGCAGTGGACATTGTGGCTGAGTTGCTCTCCATGACGCCGATGCATTTGCAAATGGGATCGAACACTTTGACGTGCCACGATACGTTACCCCAGAACTGCGGATCCATGACTATACTTGTAAACTCGCTTGGAAGTTGGTACGAGGGGTCAATGTTGCGCTCCACCTTTTCGTTCATCACAGCGGTCACAACCGCGGTCATCGGTCTCTTGACTTTTGCAAGACGCTGGAACATATAGTTTACACTGCTCCAACGCGATGCAGAGTACAACACCATTGTGTACTGCCGCTGAAGAAAATCGAAGCACAGACTCGAAAAATTTTTGTTGAGTAAGCCAGTATTTTTCACAATCTTGCTCAGGTAGACAGTGTTGCGAACAAAAGCTTTTACCCCGGGATTCTTCACGATGTCCTCACAGAAATTGTTGAGCGCATGAGCTCCACATCCGTAAGCAAAGGCAACAGAATTGTGATCTTGCAACGACTTGCGAACAGCCCTCATCAAGTTGCAACTATCCGATACGAAAGCGAACACAACTGGACGGTCGAGATAAGTGTGCATGCGAGTGATAGATTCTTCTACCTTCTTAGTCACCTCGGGCTCGCTCTCTTTCTTCAGATCGGCGCGCAAGTACTCGACAAACCATGGTCTTGGATCATGTGCAATGACATTGGACAAACTCCTCGATAGAACATTAGTCGCGCCGTCCACACCAAGCGTAACTGCGGGGGACTCGCGCAACGCTCGCGCCACATCCAGCATGACGTCGGTATAGCAACTTGAAAGGAGTGTCGTAGATAGCTCGGAGGAAGATGGAGGCGACCATGGGAGGTGAAGCAGATCGAAAAAGTTTTTCCAAGCAGTATGATCAAACATACCGAACTCTGCTCCACTTTCGTGCATCGCCCTTGCAAATGATCGATCCAGTGCATCGCGCTCGTCCTTGCTATAGTGTGGATACACCTTTGCCTGCAGTTGCTGAGCCATAGATCGCAAAGCTTGGGCTCCTTCTGACTGACGCTCCAAATCCTCCACCAAAACGTTGTCTTCAAGTAGCATGCGCCCCCACCCACGCGATATCTTCTCGCAGTTGATGATATGGCGCTGCATATGTTTCACCATCGCAGACATGGTCGTAGTGCACTGATTACACTTCACTCGCCGAGTCTTATACTTCCCCTTGGGATGATCCTTGAAATGAGACCACACACCTTCTTTGCGTACCCGACCCATTGATTGAAGAATTGGAAATGCCCAACGCGAAAGGCAAGAACCGAAGGCACAACCAAGCTTGGTTAGCCAGTCATTTAGTCCACTTGCGACGAGTTCCGAAGGACCATGGTGAAATGGCAACGCTGACAAAAAAAACCACAAAAAAACGCAAAAAAACATTTTGAACCGAAATTCGATTTTTTTGCCGAAAAGATCAAAAAGACCGTTCCATAATGATAGACTAGTAGCACCAGCCATATCAAGAAAGTCGACACACTGTACGTCCCTCTCCAGTAACGATCTCGAAAGCTGCGTGGGCTCCCAGTTCACATACTTATGTGTCTTAGAAAATCAATTTCCTCAGGCCGTAAGAGCGCAACAAGGTGCTGCTGCGCTTAAGTCTTCTCACAGTAGGTGCTCTAAGTCGAAAGGACAAGCTGAGACTAGAGACCTGAGGTACGGTATAGCTACCGGTACGACAGTGACGTGTGTCTCGACGTTAAATCGGTCTTTCCATCCAAACCGCGCAATCGAGTTGTGGTCATCTCCCTTCCAGCGCTGCGTAGCCAGTCGTCAGGGTCTCGCTCTGTTCAAGTGCCCAGAG
>NW_003302806.1:5106-7791 GCF_000142945.1 Phytophthora infestans T30-4 | reverse complement strand
TCATCCATCCGGAATAGCTGCGTCAGGGTACATATACATCCCTACGCTGTTCGGTTTCTAGTTCGCTTTTCATGGAGGCATCCTCCACGAAGAACCCTGGGTGGGCGGTCAAGTCGTATCGTTTCGCTACCTCAATGCCTCAAGCCGCCTTGGTAATTTTCTTACAAACTCGGGTAACCAACATTCGATTTCCGCGGAATACTCCTGACGCTAGACTGGGCTGGTGACCTCGCGGGACCGGCAAAGTCGACTTCCGGCTACGTTCATGCTGATGGGTGCGCCAGTGAGCTGGGGCAGCAAGAAGCAGTCAAGTGTTTCGCTGTCTACGAGCGAAGCGGAGTACATCGCGCTAAGTCTGGCAATTCAAGAAGGCAAGTGGATTCATCGCCTACTGTGCGAGATCTTAGCAGCTGCCAATGAGACTGGACCCGACCTCAAGATCCAAGAAGACAACCAGTCGTGCATCAAGATGACAAAGAATCCTGTGAACCACGGCCGCGCCAAGCACATCGACATCAAGTACCACCACATCCGCGATGAAGTCAAGCGTGGTGAAGTCAAGCTCGAGTATTGCGAGACTTCTGTGATGCTGGCTGACATCATGACGAAGGCGCTCCCAGGGCCTCGTCACATGGACCTAGCAGCTGCTCTCGGTATCCACGCGTGTTCGCATTGAGGGGGCGTATTGAGGGTTGCTGGTCTTGGTACTGTGTACCAGTTGTACCCATTAACCGGTCAACCTGAACCGGTCCAATACGATCCCGCTGTGATTATGGTACGTTGTTTATGCCACCAATGATTGGACGAGTAGAATGATTGGATGACCTAGGTAGTGAGGACAGTGTAAGCCCCGATCAATCAATCACTTTCGAATCTTCCTTCTTCCGCTCAAGTGCCTTCACTCCGGTCTCCGCACCAAGTGCAGAAGTCACTCCGTTCAGTCCCAAGCTTCGTTCCAACACCTCTACACCGTTAACATTCTTGATCTCGATCTCGCGCTCGGTGCCGTTGGGCAGGACCACTCTTTCCACGATGGTCCCCACACCCTTGATAGCCGCCTTGTTCCCGTCGGCCACCGAAAGTTCGCCTTCATTGCGCTCGATGAGATTGGCGAACTTGGACTTGTCGTTACAGATGTGGTGTGTGGCACCACTGTCGACCGCCCACACTCCAGACACATTCTTGTTCGTCGATACTCCACATTCCAGGGAAACCGCGAACGCTACTCGATCGTAGTCGTAGTCGTCGTCGCCGTCATTTCGCCACTGGATGTTGTTAGCTCCGCGTCCACGGCCGTTGCCGCCGCGTCGAGCACCTCGACCCTCATCCTTCTGCTTGGTCCAGCACTTGTCAATCATGTGCCCCAATTTCCCGCAGTACGTGCATTGGCGAGACTCTCGGTCGGTGTTGAACGCCTTGGCCGCGTTTTCAGTTTTCACCGTCGACGTCTTCTCACCTTGTCGCTTGATGTGCTCGTTTGTGAGCACTTTCACAACGTCTTGCGACCGCAGCTCTGCGTTGCTCATCTCCAGATTGAGCACGACGTTCTCGTAGCTCTTGGGGAGACTTCGCAGTAAGCAGATCGCCACGTCCTCGTCCTCCATCTTGGCGCCGATGCTGCTGAGCTTGGCGCTGATGGTGAGGACCTCGTTGCAATGATGCAAGACATTGCCGCCTTCCGACATCTCCATGCTGAAGAGTTGGCGCTTCAGGTAGATGCGACCAGCCTTCTGCGACCCACCATACAGCGTCTTCAAGCGCGTCCACGCGCCCCACGCTTCCTCGCAGTCATCAACCACGTGATGGTAGTCCGCGTTCATGTGGAGCAACATCAGTCCGAACGCAATGTTGCTCGCCTTGACGTAGTCGTCCTTGGTCCGGATGTCCGTGAAGCTCGGCGTCGTTTCCCGGTTCACTACGTGCCATACCGACTTGGTTAGAAACACGCCACGCATGTAGCGGTTCCACGTCGCGTAGTTGTCACCGTTGAACTTGTCGATGGTGAACTTGGTCGAGGCGTCATGGGCAGAGGACATGGTGCTTGGGCTCATAACCTGTTAACGGTGTAGAGGTGTTGGAACGAAGCTTGGGACTGAACGGAGTGACTTCTGCACTTGGTGCGGAGACCGGAGTGAAGGCACTTGAGCGGAAGAAGGAAGATTCGCAAGTGATTGATTTATCGGGGCTTACACTGTCCTCACTACCTAGGTCATCCAATCATTCTACTCGTCCAATCATTGGTGGCATAAACAACGTACCATAATCACAGCGGGATCGTATTGGACCGGTTCAGGTTGACCGGTTAATGGGTACAACTGGTACACAGTACCAAGACCAGCAACCCTCAATAGTCTGAGCATCAGCGCGTGGCGCTGGCTATCTCCAGGCTTGGAGGTCGCGCTCGCGAATGGGCACTAACGTGCGGCACATCTGTTGACGCTGCATTTCCCACTTGGGATCAGCTGAAGCAACAGCTTTCGCGCGTGTTCGCGCCGCCTAATCAGGCGTACCGTATCCGGTCAAAGTTCAAAAGGAAGGTCGTTTGTGCACTAGATGATAAAATGCAAAGTGATTGATTTATTGGAGCTTACTCTGTCTTACGTCCTAGTCTGCATCCAATCATTTGGTGCATCCAATCATGGACTCGTCCAATCATCCTGTTCGTTTAATCATCTGTTTGCGCAT
>NW_003302806.1:0-3757 GCF_000142945.1 Phytophthora infestans T30-4 | reverse complement strand
AAATGTCGAAGTGAAGCAACTCGAAAGTGTCGTACCGTCGCTTGTCACGGTTGGTAGGAAATGGTTTTTGGACCATCTTGCCTTGCTGGCAGCCGCGACACAGACTTGGTCCGCTAGGCTTGGAAGGTGCTTTGGCGTCCTTGATCATCTTGTTGTCGACCATCTTGCGAAGCACCTCGACTGGAGCGTGACCCATACGCGCATGCAGGTCGACCGTCCTTCCAGTTGTCGCCGCATTTGCTGATCGAAGAGGCGTGCGAAGCCAGTAGAGTCCATCTACAAGATCCGCCGATGCCACCACTTGATTCGAGTCCTTGCGGGAGATGTGCATCTCAGTGCCATCGAACACCACCTGGAACTTTCCGTTCTTGTTGATCTGCGGTACTGAAAGCAGATTCTTGCTCATGTTAGGCACATAGAGCGCGTTCTTGATCTCGATCTCGCGCTCGGTGCCGTTGGGCAGGACCACTCTTTCCACGATGGTCCCCACACCCTTGATAGCCGCCTTGTTCCCGTCGGCCACCGAAAGTTCGCCTTCATTGCGCTCGATGAGATTGGCGAACTTGGACTTGTCGTTACAGATGTGGTGTGTGGCACCACTGTCGACCGCCCACATTCCAGACACATTCTTGTTCGTCGATACTCCACATTCCAGGGAAACCGCGAACGCTACTCGATCGTAGTCGTAGTCGTCGTCGCCGTCATTTCGCCACTGGATGTTGTTAGCTCCGCGTCCACGGCCGTTGCCGCCGCGTCGAGCACCTCGACCGTCATCCTTCTGCTTGGTCCAGCACTTGTCAATCATGTGCCCCAATTTCCCGCAGTACGTGCATTGGCGAGACTCTCGGTCGGTGTTGAACGCCTTGGCCGCGTTTTCAGTTTTCACCGTCGCCGTCTTCTCACCTTGTCGCTTGATGTGCTCGTTTGTGAGCACTTTCACAACGTCTTGTGACCGCAGCTCTGCGTTGCTCATCTCCAGATTGAGCACGACGTTCTCGTAGCTCTTGGGGAGACTTCGCAGTAAGCAGATCGCCACGTCCTCGTCCTCCATCTTGGCGCCGATGCTGCTGAGCTTGGCGCTGATGTTGAGGACCTCGTTGCAATGATGCAAGACATTGCCGCCTTCCGACATCTCCATGCTGAAGAGTTGGCGCTTCAGGTAGATGCGACCAGCCTTCTGCGACCCACCATACAGCGTCTTCAAGCGCGTCCACGCGCCCCACGCTTCCTCGCAGTCATCAACCACGTGATGGTAGTCCGCGTTCATGTGGAGCAACATCAGTCCGAATGCAATGTTGCTCGCCTTGACGTAGTCGTCCTTGGTCCGGATGTCCGTGAAGCTCGGCGTCGTTTCCCGGTTCACTACGTGCCATACCGACTTGGTTAGAAACACGCCACGCATGTAGCGGTTCCACGTCGCGTAGTTGTCACCGTTGAACTTGTCGATGGTGACCTTGGTC
This sequence comes from Phytophthora infestans T30-4, assembly GCF_000142945.1. Taxonomy (NCBI): domain Eukaryota; phylum Oomycota; class Peronosporomycetes; order Peronosporales; family Peronosporaceae; genus Phytophthora; species Phytophthora infestans. Next base: position 2,297 of record NW_003302806.1, on the reverse strand, counting down.
GAGGCGTCATGGGCAGAGGACATGGTGCTTGGGCTCATAACCTGTTAGCGGTGTAGAGGTGTTGGAACGAAGCTTGGGACTGAACGGAGTGACTTCTGCACTTGGTGCGGAGACCGGAGTGAAGGCACTTGAGCGGAAGAAGGAAGATTCGAAAGTGATTGATTTATCGGGGCTTACACTGTCCTCACTACCTAGGTCATCCAATCATTCTACTCGTCCAATCATTGGTGGCATAAACAACGTGCCATAATCACAGCGGGATCGTATTGGACCGGTTCAGGTTGACCGGTTAATGGGTACAACTGGTACACAGTACCAAGACCAGCAACCCTCAATACGCCCCCTCAATGCGAACACGCGTGGATACCAAGAGCCGCTGCTAGGTCCATGTGACGAGGCCCTGGGAGTGCCTTCGTCATGATGTCAGCCAGCATCACAGAAGTCTCGCAATACTCGAGCTTGACTTCACCGCGCTTGACTTCATCGCGGATGTGGTGGTACTTGATGTCGATGTGCTTGACGCGGCCGTGGTTCACAGGATTCTTCGTCATCTTGATGCACGACTGGTTGTCTTCTTGGATCTTGAGGTCGGGTCCAGTCTCAGTGGCAGCTGCTAATATCTCGCACAGTAGGCGATGAATCCACTTGCCTTCTTGGATTGCCAGACTTAGCGCGATGTACTCCGCTTCGCTCGTAGACAGCGAAACACTTGACGGCTTCTTGCTGCCCCAGCTCACTGGCGCACCCATCAGCATGAACGTGTAGCCGGAAGTCGACTTGCGGTCCGCGAGGTCACCAGCCCAGTCTGCGTCAGAGTATCCGCGAAAGTCGATGTTGCTACCGGGCTTGTAGCAGATTCCATGCGTCTTGGTGCCTTGAAGGTAGCGAAAGATACGCTTGACCGCAACCCAGTGTTCTTCTTGGGGATTCTCCATATAGCGCGACACATAGCCCACCGCGTACGCAATATCTGGACGCGTCGCGGTCATCAGCTGCATTAGTGCACCAACAGCTTCGCGAAACGGAGCTTGTACCTTGGTCGCCGCGTCGCTTGGAACAGTCGAGTGCTTATATCCACCAGACTCACCACAGCCTTGCACTCGTCCATACCAAAGCGCTTCAGTATGTCATCCACATAACGCCGTTGGCTCATCGTCACGCTGCTGTCCGGACCGTCTACCAATTTGATCCCAAGGACGAACACACACTTGCCGCTGTCAGTCAATTCGAAGCGTGTCTTGAGGTCGTCCTTCGTGCGTGAGATCAGCTCGGGTGAGCTTCCGGTGACCAGGACATCGTCGACGTAGACTAGTATGAGTACACAGTGGCCATCAACAACTTTGATGTAGAGGCACGGGTCAAAGGCCGAAACTTGAAAGCCGATAGAGCATACGAACTCGTCGAAGGTCTCGTTCCACACGCGCGAAGCTTGTTTTAGACCGTAAATGGCCTTCACCAATTCCAGGCAGTCGAAGTCACCGTCGAGCTCGACACCTTCGGGAACCACGCAAAACACGATCTCCCTCATCACGCCGTACAGGAATGCCGTCCCCACGTCTAGTTGGTCCAGCGGCCAGCCAAAGTACTTGGCCAAAGCAATCACCATGCGCAACGTCACGTACTTGACAACCGGTGAGAACGTCTCAGTGTAGTCGATGCCGTACTTTCGCTTGAAGCCCTTGGCCACGAGGCGTGCCTTGTACTTCTCGATCGATCCGTCCGCTTTGCGCTTGATCTTGAACACCCACTTGGTACCAATAGCGCGTTGTCCGTTAGGCAGCTTAGCAGCACGGAACACTCCTCGAAGTCGCATCGACTTGAGCTCAGCACGAATTGCTTTGCGCCAGTGCACTTGGTCGGGGCCGTTCACCGCTTCTTGGAAAGTCGCCGGCTCCGATAAGTCCACCGCAGCTTCGACTGCGTTGGCACTTGCACGCCAAAACACGGGGGGAGTCGATTCTTCATCTTGATATCCAGCCTTTTCTTCTTCGTTTACGTCTGCTCGACGTGAAGACGAATTGGTCGGCGCACTTGCTTCCTCCAGTCCGGGTCGATGACGCGTAGCTCGCCGTCTTGTGGCAGATTCATCTTCGTCACTCGGGTGGGCTCTTGCGCTTCCCCGTCTGCCTGTGCTCCGTCTGAACCGAAACCTCCATTGTTCAATGTCCGAGAGATTCGAAGTCCAGGTCGTCCAACGTCTTTCATCGGAAAAATTTGGTTCTGGAAAGTCCCAAAGGGCCAATTACTCCAAATTTTGACATCCCCGATCTGAAAAACCACCCCTGCCTCCGCCCTCT
>NW_003302805.1:10600-11665 GCF_000142945.1 Phytophthora infestans T30-4 | reverse complement strand
TTCGAACATCTGTGCGACTACATAAACAGACTGAATGGCTACGCTCGGACCGCCCGTCTACACTTCGAGAAGAGTGGCCGCGACGCGAAAGAACACGTACAGCAGTTCCTGGCAACATGCGATGATGACAAGCTGACGGAGAGTCTCTACCACGCTCGAGTCGCCGACATTCACGAGCTCGAAGAGATCATCGAAAATGCTCTCAAGGGCAAGGAGAGAATGGCCAAGCGTGACAGTGAGTACCAATACTCCAAGAGTCGTGACGCGCGACGCGACGATGGGTACGCCCGCAACAATCGGCGTGATGACCGTCGCCGCGATTACTACCGCAACAAACCAAGAGTGACGCTCATTGAAGCCACGGTGATGACCTACTAGCTGAATTAGAAGGTCGTGAAGCAGCTCAAGGGGGCACCGAGTATTCAAACGAAGATCCGAACAACGATGTCCAACACGAGTACAACGACTTTCAGCCCGATAATACGGATGGTGATTTCTCATTGGATGAAAACGACCGATACCTCGCCGCTGCTAACGAAAATGAGCGCCGTGCAGCTGCTGAAGGCACCTATGCACGTTCAGACAACCGTCAGCTTCGTGGAAACACGCCTGATCGCGAGAATAGCTTCAATCAAGATCGCCGAGGTGGTGACCGTGGGTTCAATCAGGACCAACGCGGTCGACGTGACTTCAACCGCGACAACCGACGCCCACAGTACGGACCATGCGCAGTGTGCGGTGTCATGAGTCACTCCGCCCACTACTGTAACAAGCGATGCAAGTTCTGTAAGCAGCTCCACGATGCTGGACAATGCGAACTTTTCCGCAACTTCCCAGACCTTGCCATATTTGTGCGTACTAAGGGCACGAAGGAGGGAACTCCTGCCAAAGCTCAAGGCCGTCGTTCAAGAAACGTCATTTAAACTAGGCAGCCCGCCAACTACTACTGGGTTGGTCCCTATCGGGCTGCCACAGTTAACCGATGCTTCAATGGACAGCAGAGTGTATCTTTGCTTTCATGGGGCAGAGTGGATGGGCTTGATAATTACGTACAAGTGTGAACGC
>NW_003302805.1:0-5365 GCF_000142945.1 Phytophthora infestans T30-4 | reverse complement strand
GTACATGGGACGCGTCAAACCGGGCTTGACGAAGAAGTTAGCTCATCGGTGGCATGGACCTTTTCGGATCAAGCGCAAGGTGGAAGAGTTTGCGTACGAGCTGGAACTACCAGACCGAAGTGGGTATCGCTTCTACCCAGTAGTGCATGTGTCGAGACTCAAGGCTGTCAACGAATTCAACAGTCGACCGAACACTCGGTTGGTATTAGACGCGACTAATGAAGCAAGACTCGACTTCGATGAGGAACGGTTGCCTGAGGACAGCCGGGAGCCAGATCAAGTTGCCGGTGAATATGAAGTCGAGGCCATCCTCGACGACAGAACATCACTGTCGACGAGCACAGAGCGTGCCGTACGCGAGTTCAAAGTCAAGTGGGTTGGCTATGAAGATCCAACTTGGGAACCAGCATCCCACTTGTCATGTGGAGGTCTGCTGTACGACTATTTGCGAGCCAAGAAGTACGAGAATTGGCTGCAGATGGCGCAAGTGGCGGACGAAGACTAGCGTGACTGGATCACGTGTGAACTGTCCACAGGGCGATGCAGCCTGTGGTAACAGATGAAAAACGTTACCGCAACAACAAATTGTATATGCATTTCAAGAACAACATGAACATGATTACGCTGTGGAAGTGGATTAAGAATAAGAAAACATGAATGCCGACCGGGGAGCGACCACTGAAAACGAAAACTCGCTGGATCCCTCAACAGTTGGCTGAGATGCTGGAGAACGTCGTGGAACATGCAGCGAGGATTCAAATCGATTCCAATTGCCTGGTCGCGGTGGCCAAGAGTGCCAACGAAGTCGAGTCACCACTCTCCTTCTCCTCTTCATCAGGAACCTGAGCCTCGGCAGCTGGAGCTGCAGCCGGACCCTGCGAATCCTCGGTACCAGCTTCAACAGGAGCAGCAGCTAGAGCGGGACGTGGAGTACCCGGTGGCGAGTCAAACAACGAACGCCAGGTCGGAATAACTTCAGTAGAATCCAGAGACGGGTCAACAATCACGCTTCGGTACACATTCACGAAACGCGTACCACGAGGATTGAAGATCTCCGGATTACGCTGGCACGGGAAGTACGTGGTGTTGTACGGGTGCTGATGCGGCGCGTTCATCCATCCAGTACGCCAGGGCTGACGAGCGTCGAGAGCCGGAACTTCGGAAAGCCAGTCAGATGTCCGAGGTGCGAACGACAAGTTTTCAATGGGGTACCACGGCTTCGACGGCTCCAAAAGCAACTCGGGACGAATGAACGGCGCGCCGGAAGTATTAGAGGAAACCGAGTCACGACTCCACGCCATGTACTGCTCACGGTACTTGTTACGAAAGACGGTCGGCACGACGGTCGCGCTCACTGAAGAGCTTCTTCAACAGAGGTCTCAGTTCCTTCAAGCGCTCCTTGTCGTGACCAACCTTTTTAGCTTCTTCAGCAAGTCCTCGTTCAATACCAGCCAACGGAAGCCAGTGGAGACGCTCCCACAACGCGAACCCGAGGTCACATTGCTTACCGCCGTCACCCCGAAGGATCATGTTGAGACGGATCTCAATCGGAGCACGCTTTGAGATGGGGACGCTTGGATTGAAGCCGACAGTGTCGAAGAGAGAGGCTTGAAGAGGATAGAGCTGCCGGAGTTGCTGGTACGGGTGATCAGGATGCGAGTAATCAAAGTACGCTTGGAGACCCTCCAACGTTGTACGCACGGTCACCTCACCAGCTGGTCCGGGAAGGGTTAAGCTCAAGAGTCGCTCGAAACACTTCTTGGCGCCTGCGTCAGTAAACCCCATGTCCACGTACGGAAGAACCCACGGTGGCAAGGTGGACGAAGCCGGCACCGTAGGGCGAACACTAGACAACACTCGGTGAGGCAACGGCTCAACCGACGGTGCACCACCACGACGCGGCACCGAAGTGTAGGTGGCCGTGATCATGCGCCCAGGCTCAGCATCGAGAGTCCAAATAGGCGGACGAGGAGACACCGGAACAGGAGGTGAAGATGCTGGTGCTGGGTGACTTGCCGGTGACAAAGGAGGCGGACCGCCGACTATGATTGGAGAAGTCATCATCGGCGAGGGATTTGGCCGAGGTGGAGTCGGAGGACGAGCTGGGCCAAGATTGCTCCAGTTTCCGTCGGAATCTTCGATATCTTCGTCATCAAGTGTGCTCGAATGATCGGTAGGTGGCGGAACATCACCGCCACCACGGGGGGAACAGGAGAATCATCCACCAAAGGTTCATTGTCATCCACGTCATCTCCACGATCGTCATCAGCATTTCCATCGTCATCAATCTCCATCGAAAAGTCAGGCGAAGACACGCTTGGTACGACAGCTGTCGGAACAATCGGAGCCGGCTTTGAAGACACGGAAGCTGGTGGAGCAGCTTCAGCAGGGGCAGGCCCTGCTGTAGAAACTACTCCCGAGACTTCAACTGTCTTGGACGTCGCAATGGACGCCGGAGCAGACTTGCCTTGTGGAACAGTATGGTCCGATTCTTCACCTTCATCACTTGAGCCGAACATCCTCGGCCTCACGCAGAGCTTCTTCAGCGGCACGTATGTCGGCTGGAGAAGGGGACATCGTTGAAGCTGGTGGCTTGGTCACATCGGGTGGACCCTGAGGCGGAGGCGAAGGCGCGTCAGGAGAATCGGGAATATCATCGTGATCCCCAGGGCCCACATCTGTACCCGAAGGCTCTGTGGCAGTTTCTTGAACCGAAGGGACGCTGCTTGGACCAGCATTCCCCATGTCGACGTCACTCTGGTCGCCGCTGAGGTCGACTACGGCGGGAGTGGAAGACGACGCTGGTGTATGAGGTGGCGACCATGAGCTTGGAGAAGACGGTACAGACTTGGACCGAGTCTTCATATGACGTCGGGGCGACTTGGCAGGAGAATGAGGACGAGGCTTCTTGCGCTTCTTCTGTACCGCCTTCTTCCATGCCTTCGGGCCGAATAGCGATCTACGAGCAGACTTGGGAGTTGAAGTATCGGCAGGTGGCGCATCACCGAGACCAGCAGCTGCCATCGAAGTACTGGCCTTGTCCGTCGGGATTGGAGCCTTGTCTTCGTCAGAGTCGTCCGGCTCGTCGTCTGAATCCTCGCCGGCTGGTCGAAGGCGCTTATGGTACTTTCCATGGGCCACTTGGTGAGCGGCCTTGGCCAAAGCTGCTGGAAGGGCTTGAGGATCGTCCGAAGACGCGGTAGCAGACTGGATGCGCCGCAAAGTGACTAACGTCTCTTGATCCAAAACCAGCGCGTCCAGGTCCAACTCACCCGCAGTCAGACCTATCACGAAGGATGGTGAACGAACGTTAGTTGCTGAACACACGGTGGAAAGAGCGACATTAGGAACGTACCATCAACAGTCAGACGAAGTACCTCGGGATCCATCCTGGCCAGACTCACGTGTGCACGGAGGGTGCGATTCGCTTGGAGGAGGCGAGTGTCACGGTCTTGCTGGTTCTCGAGGACCTTGAGCGTGTCGTTATCAACATACTTGCCCTGGGCAAGCTTTACCAGAAGGAGGTGAAGCTTCCGAGTCTGCTCGGTATTCGCTCCAATAGAAGACTTGTACACCTCGCGTTCGCGAGCCAGCTTCTTCTGCAACGTGCTGATGAAAACGTCCCGAGCTTGGACCTCGCAGTGCAGACGATCCAAGTCTTCTGCGTGTCGCTCCATAGTGGCTTGAACAGTGGCGATCATAGCGTCGTTCTTGGCGTTCGACTCGCGGAAAATCTTGACGTTGTGGTGAAGGGCTTCAATCTCAGCGTCGGCAGCCTTGAGGAACGCCTCCGCGTTCACACGAGCCATGATTTCGGGTGCCACCAAACGTACGGCGGCAGCAGCCTCGAACTGAGCAAACCGCAACTGACGCTCCAAGTCGGCGACTCGTTCGGGTAATGCCGACAGCGCGTCAGGAAGAGGTTGTACCGCAGCGAGGACATCATCGAAACCAACAGCAGTCTCGAGGCGACGTTGAGCGTGTACATCGCCGTGGAGAGGAGGCGCAACGCTGAGCTGCACTTGGTGACGAGCCATTGCAGTCAAGTACGGAATTATCGAGGTCATCATGTGATCGACTGATGGCTCCGTACTTTCAGCCAGCATGGCGCGCAGCGAATCTTCGGTGAGTGGTGGTGTACCACCAGCAGGCGCAGGAGGAGCAGCAGGAGCCATCTTCGCGGATTCAGCGACGACGGGGAGTGCTGCAGGAGCTACCGCAGGGAGTGAAGAGTCCGGGGAAGGAAGCGCCGGAGGGCCGGTTGATGACGCTGCTGTCGGAGGAAGTGCAGCAGACTGGGGGACGTTCGAACCCTCGGTCTTGCTCTCCTGAGAAACAAAACGAGTAATGCGTGGTGATGAGCAAGGCGCCGATGATTCAGGAGAAGGATGAGCTGAAGTACTTCCAGCTGTTCACGTTCGCGACGTCGGCGAGGGTTGAGACGCTGAAACACGTTGGACACGGCTCGGTTCAAACGCTTGGACATACGGTGACTGGATGGTGAATTGGAGAATGAAGAAATGTCACAACGGGCACCAGTACCGTGGCTTCCATTGCGACAGGGGCAGTTGTGGTGTAGTGATTTCTCCGTAGTTGCGGATTATCACCCGTCGACAAAGACGTGACACCGCCCAAGATGTTCAAGCGACGAACCCTCAGTCATGTGATGTACGGAGACGCCAAGGTGCAAGGGACTCGACGGCGTCACTTCCGAACTTTCAACGAGTATTAGATACGGCCCATATGTCACTGAATCCAGGCTGTCCTTATTATTAATAATGGACTGGCCGGATTCGCATTTAGCGGACCATCTACGGTACGAACCCTCAGTGGCGGATGGGATGAGTTTGCGGAAGACTCAGCGACCTTCGGAAGGCATGTTCACCGTCTGGGACAGGGCGCGGACCGGTAAAGATACTCATGCGACGGTGCAGACGACGCTTGGCATGCCAGAAGATTCATAACGGATCATTGTTCACTTGATATTTGTATACTTGATTAGGACTTCTTATTAGGAATAGACCCGAAAGGGTAAGCTTAAATATAGAACAGAATTTCCACGCAAGCACACAGAGCGACGTCCGGCTTCAAGGTAAGCGTCTGGTCAAGCTTGTTTGAGTCTGTTATGCCTGTCGGTGAACACGAAGCTCTGTAGCGAGGGTTCATCCGGCAAGGCCAAGAGACTGTGTATTTTGGCCGATTAATATCGGGAGGTTTACGTGACGGCTTGTTGTTGCCTATTTGCACGACTGGGAGTGCTTGTATTGCATCCCTTTTATTCTTCCAACCGAGTGTCGAACACTCGGTGACCTCGTAAAAGAGCGTTACCCGTGCCTGGTAATCTTCCGCTGTTGGGACCACGAGG
>NW_003302804.1:3214-6524 GCF_000142945.1 Phytophthora infestans T30-4 | reverse complement strand
AGAGAGGTCACGATTGACGATATCCAAGTGGATCCAGGGGCGAACGAGCCCGCGAAGTGGATCGATTACGTCAGAAGATCTGGGAAAGCCGACATCTGCTGATTCGTAAAGGTGCCCGAGGAAGTGTCGGAAGCGCCTGTCGCCGGCTGGTCCACTGGCGAGTCAGGATCCGTGAGGCGATTACCTTGAGCCCGATCTGACGATAACCCCACTGGCTTATTGCCGGTTTCAATACAATTTCCATTGGATGGAAATCGATACTTCTGTATGTATTATGCAAAGCATGTGGTATTAGAACTACTATGGTTATCACCACGATGTCGTGAGTCACGCTTCGACTAGAAAAGACGCGCTGTAACGTTTAGCCCTTCGTGGTGGCACTTGTTAATCAGCGCAGCCAATTGATCCACTTCCAGCAATTCCCTAGCACCATTGTTGAACTCAACCGCCCAGTTATAGACACCTCTTGGCCCAATACAATTTTGCCAATCCACAACTCGGCCAGGTACATTTCTCAACGTGATTTTTCCTTCGGTGTCTTCAACTGGAAGTTGTTTGGTCACGTTCCACCCAATTGGAAAGGGTGGTTTTTAAACGAATTGTTTTTCCAGTTTTCCAACTTCGAAGTATCTAGAGTCGTCCTTGCTCAGACAATTTGTTTTTTTTCGCTGACCCCCACTCTGTTTCCGAACAGGCATGTGAGCGGTTGCTGTTTGCAGTTCATCAGGGCAAGTGTTGCAATAACATGACTGCAAACCCAGCCAGTAGTCCAAAACCCCTTACAATCACAGCGATATCGTGACCGAACAGCCAGAATCTGTAAATATAAATTGTTAAAATTATTTTTTGCATCTCAGCATTTTACACAATGTTACCTGATCCGACGGTACTGTAGGGGTCAAGCTCAGCTGAAAGTCTGAAGCAGACCTCGTGCAATGAGGCTGTAGTAAATCCCGGGCGAAAAACCAATCAACACTCGACAAAGCGGGAGCCACCCCGCTGGAACTTATAGCCAAGTGTATTGTATCGGGTAAATCGTAGAATGAGTCTCGAGTCTGATGGTAACCAGATCGAGCTAATTATCAGCTTCTTTCTAAGGCGTCCCTCAGAAAGTTCGCTGGGAAAGTTACAAGAAAGATGATATGTAGTTGGCCTGGTTCCTAATATAAAACCCGGGTCGGACCTTACTAGCCCGACTGGGAAGACACGCAGACCCATCGCCTGAAGATGGCAAAGCTGCCAGGCGCCCTTGGGTCGTCTCCGTTGAACTATGAGGGAAACCAAGGTGAAATACCTAGGATTCACTACAGAGGCAAAAGAGAGATTAAAATCAGGAACTTTGGACCATTTCCGTACTTTTCCTTTTTTCGAGTCGAGATATCTGTATGACATACAAACATTGAAAGCTATGCTGATATATTAAGTTAGATAAATGATGAAAAAAACCCTGGAGACTCGGGCATCGGTGACTTCCACTCCACACTGGTTTTTAGGGTAAATAGCGTATTCCCAAGTATTGAAAACAATGGAGCTCAGTTTTGTTGGGGAATCCAAGATGAGGTATTGCTTCCTATGATTTTTTTCACGAAAAAACACTCGTGCGTGTTCAAGCGAACAGGACCTAACACAATTTTTAATTTAGTCAAACATATTATGATGAAAAAGTTAAATATTACCTTCGCAGAAATGACCGTATCGGAATATCTTTTTGTCACTGTTCAGCAAAAGGATCGCTGGGAGGGTGTCATTCAAAACGACTGAGGTCGCTGCATGTGCCCACCGTTTTTATCACTTTGTTGTGGGATTCGATGGGGTTTTGTGACGGCAAAACACCAGGCACAGCAGAAGTAGCAAACCATGTACCCCATAGAGCGCCCAAATACTGGCTTTTGAACCAATCCGCGTACGCTTGTTCGTTTTTGTCGCTCCAATATTTAACTATTCGCTCAGCCATTGCCGTAAATTGTTCTTCGATACGCGCTTGCTCGAGGAGGTATATATTCATCTCGACGTAAGAACTGTAGAATCCAGAGTCATTCAATAGGCCAGCTTTTTCAAACGCTTTTCTGATAAGGTGTGGATAACAATTGAGTATTTTGATACCAGGCCAGATGGAGGAAAAAGCTGTAGCAATGTAGGAAGCATGATCTTGGCTTCCGTACTTTAAAACCAAAGAATCGTTGAAGTAATCAGCGACGAATCGCTTAGCTGTAGAGAATAACGTTTTGTTGGCAAATTCATGCTCCGTACGCACAAACATGTACATCCAAGGTACAAATGAATGTCGGTAACGTTTTCTTTCATACACAGAGCAAGAACTGCCGAGTGCTACCAGAGTCCAGCGATCTTTAATAAACGTGAATACTACTAAACGTGAATAGTAATATACATGGGTTAGCAGCTATAATAAATATTTTGTAATTATTTAGTAATAACACTTACTGAAATCGATGCGGTAGGTGCCATCGGTAACTCCAGCGAGACCGGTCTCTCTTTGATCACAAATACATCGGTACAGATTTCGAAAAAGACGTCGCGATGTGAAAATAACACCAAACGAAGTTTCTTTCCCGGTGTCACCATCAAACTTGTGGTCAAATCTGTTTAATATGAGTAATTCATTCTGAAAGTCGAGACTTTGTTGAGTAAATGCCGCCAAATCAATAATCCCCAAGCTTCCGAAAAACTTGTCAGCCGTAGTACACATGTGCGGGTGGGCCCACTCCATCAGAACTGAAAAACTTGAAATATCCCAATTGTTTTTTAGTTTCTTCTTCAGACTGACTTTTCTGTTCTTCAGTTTGATTTCGTCTGGAATCTTGGCTAACATGGTTGGGTCAAGTTTATATTTCTTCTGTAGTAGAAGTACGCATCGTTTGGACCTGCTCCACCTTGAAGAATGCTATCCACCTCTGGTTTTATCTGCATGTCAATACCAGACCTCTTTCGGTGCGTTAGCAACTGGCTATGGGTACCACTAGATTCTACTTCGTATGAAGAAGTCGTTATGGAATGAGAAGAGTTGAACTCTGAAATCTTAAGGATCCGTAGCCGACGAGAACGCGCCTCATGCGAAATGCAAGTGTAGACACTCTTGCGACGTTCTGACGGCCCATACGTACGTAGATGGATGTGTCGACACTGTGTAGCGCAGAAACAGCAACATCTTCTGTAAAATGGGTTGAGATAAACCGGAATGAAGTATGTGCGACGTTAGCAGACCCTCTCCATCTGCAGGCGGCGAGAGTCTGGATCTTGTCCATGTCCAGTATAGCTGCAGTTCAGTGTCTGTGGCGAATGCGCCGTCTCG
>NW_003302804.1:0-3114 GCF_000142945.1 Phytophthora infestans T30-4 | reverse complement strand
CCCCTCTTTTATTAAAGAGAGCGAAGTGACCCAAATAGATAGATTGTAAACTGAGTATATTTATAGGTAGATTAAGTTTGGGTTTAATACAAACTGTTAGTTACCGATAGAAATGCAATGTCATTTAACCAATGGTTGGCTTTGAACGACCTTGGTACCTTGTACCAAATTTCTCGGAGTATGACGTGTCATACTCCTGAAGTGTGAAGTGTCACACTTCATGTATCCAGGGCTTGTTGGTGGTATGGGTGGATTCCAAAATGACCAGTAATTACTGTAACAGCTTTGTATTCAGTCGTACAGACTGAAAACACCGTACTACGGGGTCTCTATACGGGCACACCTACCCAATCTCAAGAAAGGAGTGTTAGCCAATGAAACCACAGAAATCCGAGATCAGGATAATCGTTTCTCAAACAGAAACGCTGATCTACCGGCTCTTCAGATTCTGGGATGTTGGCAAATTATTCATTCACTTGGCGTTTGTAAGCAACCAGAGGGTGCGGCTTATCTGCTATACAAAATCGGATGCTTTTCAATACAATTTCCATTGGATGGAAATCGATACTTCTGTATGTATTATGCAAAGCATATGGTATTAGAACTACTATGGTTATCACCACGATGTCGTGAGTCACGCTTCGACTAGAAAAGACGCGCTGTAACGTTTAGCCCTTCGTGGTGGCACTTGTTAATCAGCGCAGCCAATTGATCCACTTCCAGCAATTTCCTAGCACCATTGTTGAACTCAACCGCCCAGTTATAGACACCTCTTGGCCCAATACAATTTTGCCAATCCACAACTCGGCCAGGTACATTTCTCAACGTGATTTTTCCTTCGGTGTCTTCAACTGGAAGTTGTTTGGTCACGTTCCACCCAATTGGAAAGGATGGTTTTTGAACAAATTGTTTTTCCAGTTTTCCTACAGTCGTCCTTGCTCAGACAATTTGTTTTTTTCGCTGACTCACACTCTGTTTCCGAACAGGCATGTGAGCGGTTGCTGTTTGCAGGTCATATTGCTTCATCAGGGCAAGTGTTGCAATAACGTGCGTACATGGCTGTATTCAGATGTATCAGCACTGTGTAGCGCTGTAACAGCAGCATCTTCTGTAAAATGGGTTGGGATAAACCGGAATGAACTATGTGCGACGTTAGAAGAATCACCCTCAGGCGGCGAGACCTCTGGATCTTGTCCATCGTTGCTCATGACTGCGGTTCAGCGTCTGTTGGCGAATGCGCCGTCTCGTGTCATACCAGGATGTCTAAAAATATCAATATGTTGTAACACACACAGCTGTTATATAAATAAACGGGACAGAGTACATCAATACCACCTTTTAGCTATTGAAAAACATCCTTTTTTAGAGGTGTTGAATTCAATCTTTTTTTGTATTGAAAATCCTAAAATACAGATGCTTCGTGGATACCGGGAGATTTCGCACATGGCCGAAGAGGACTTACTTGCCTCACGCCTAGTACACATACAGCGACGCCACAAGAACGAAGGAAAGGACCATGCAGCATTGCTAGTCAAATGTCAGGAATACTGGAAGAAGGGCTTGAACCAGCGAGATAAAGACTTGCAGACTACTGGCGTTGAGAACATTAACAAGATGCGGAGACGTAACGAGCCTGGAACCCCTCACATTGCGCCGACAAGCGATTCTGACCCAGACAACAATTCTAAGCTGTCAATATGGGAAGCCACCAAGGAAGAATTATCTGTCGAGGTCGTGAGTGTACTGCTTTCAGAGGAAAGAGAAAAGGCTCGTCGACTTAACTACAAATTTGTGGTGAAGACAACTCGCTCCGATCACGGCGAAACTCTTATTCAGATTGCATGCTGGTGGGGTCACGAGGTACGTGGCACGATGGCATAACCGACACTGTGTAGTCTAACCTTTTGCGGCCATTGCAGCACCTGATGAGATTCTTTCTGGGAGAAGGCGCTAAAGTTGACTGTATCGATTGCACGTCCAATCGCTTTTCGCTGCTACACGATGCAGCTCGACGAGGTCATTCGAATATCGTACTTGGCTGCTTTCTAAGGTTTCTTGGGTCAATGCATTTATGTTAATTAGCTGCTAGATTCGAATTCTGCTTGAGCATTGGCTTTTGTGCAACGTGACCAACGAGAACGCGCCTCATGCGAAATGCAAGTGTAGACACTCTTGCGACGTTCTGTCGGCCCATACGTGCGTAGATGGCTGTATTCAGATGTATCAGCACTGTGTAGCGCTGTAACAGCAGCATCTTCTGTAAAATGGGTTGAGATAAACCGGAATGAACTATGTGCGACGTTAGAAGAATCACCCTCAGGCGGCGAGACCTCTGGATCTTGTCCATCGTTGCTCATGACTGCGGTTCAGCGTCTGTTGGCGAATGCGCCGTCTCGTGTCATACCAGGATGTCTAAAAATATCAATATGTTGTAACACACACAGCTGTTATATAAATAAACGGGACAGAGTACATCAATACCACCTTTTAGCTATTGAAAAACATCCTTTTTTAGAGGTGTTGAATTCAATCTTTTTTTGTATTGAAAATCCTAAAATACAGATGCTTCGTGGATACCGGGAGATTTCGCACATGGCCGAAGAGGACTTACTTGCCTCACGCCTAGTACACATACAGCGACGCCACAAGAACGAAGGAAAGGACCATGCAGCATTGCTAGTCAAATGTCAGGAATACTGGAAGAAGGGCTTGAACCAGCGAGATAAAGACTTGCAGACTACTGGCGTTGAGAACATTAACAAGATGCGGAGACGTAACGAGCCTGGAACCCCTCACATTGCGCCGACAAGCGATTCTGACCCAGACAACAATTCTAAGCTGTCAATATGGGAAGCCACCAAGGAAGAATTATCTGTCGAGGTCGTGAGTGTACTGCTTTCAGAGGAAAGAGAAAAGGCTCGTCGACTTAACTACAAATTTGTGGTGAAGACAACTCGCTCCGATCACGGCGAAACTCTTATTCAGATTGCATGCTGGTGGGGTCACGAGGTACGTGGCACGATGGCATAACCGACACTGTGTAGTCTAACCTTTTGCGGCCATTGCAGCACCTGATGAGATTCTTTCTGGGAGAAGGCGCTAAAGTTGACTGTA
>NW_003302803.1:2886-6682 GCF_000142945.1 Phytophthora infestans T30-4 | reverse complement strand
AAGGCTACTCTATTATCAAAAATGTGGTACATGCATTAAATCGATTAGGAGAAGGACACACCGAGCCTTATAAAGTAGATTTACTTACTGCATATATGTGGTGAGATGGTGCGTGGTCGAAGGTGAGCGCGACAGCCATTCAAACATTTGGGTTTAGTTAACAAAGCGAGCATCAATTACTTGCTTTGTTAACTTATATCAATACAGGCTGTTTTTCGCTCCAAACCGCTCTGAGCAATGGACTACAGACTGGCATACATATCAGGCGTTCACTATTCACGCAGAATACTGTATCTAGCGACTACATATCAGTGACGACCCACCTGTTCGTCCCACTACTTTTAATTTCGTCTGAAGGACGCAGCGCGGCCATACCGCTAGGAAGTGCAAACTCGTCCAGAGAGCGTTTCTACAAATCTTCAATTAAAGGCTGTCATAATTGACTGGTCAAACAAGAACCTAGAATGTCGCCAGACCTGTCCAGCTCATTCAGTGCAAAAACCTGTTAACCCATGAAGCCCGAGCTATATTCTGTATTATACAGAACAACTGTTTGACTTGATTAACATACTGCTATTAGCTCGGTAAAATTAATCCGTTGCAAGCCGTTTGGCATGATCCGTGTCTTAGACGCTGTGAATTGGGAAATAGGTGATGTTTTAGCTACCATAAATGCAATAATGTACCCACCAACTGTACGATTTCACTGTTTTTATTGGCTTAGAAATGATGTGCAGCAAACGATGTCTGTGAAAAAACATTTGATTATCAGTATCCGCCGGAATCCGATAGCAAAACGGTTTGGCGGCAGAATGACTGGTCGCGCCAAAGGTTGTCGGCGCGTCGGCGCGTTCCGACACCAACATTTCGGCCAAGTCCTATCCTAGTTCTTCTTCACTTCCGTCTAGTCTAGTTCTTCTTCACACATCACTTCCTAGTTCTTCACTCATTTTTGTCTAGTTCTTCTCCACTTTCGTCTAGTCTAGAACCGGCCGAAACGTTGGTGTCGGAACGCATAGAACTGCTGACAGGCAAAAGAGGTATTTATTTCAATGCGGCTATAGAAACTAATACTTTGCTAACTAGCCTCGACATCCTCTTACGCATCTTCGCTGCGTTTACGCTTACGGAATCGAATATTCTTTCTTAGGCGAGCAGGTATGGCAGTGCCGTTTGCCCAAGCGTCATGCCAAATGTGACCCCATGTGAGTCGGTTTCCTGCTTCTTTTTGGCGCACGCAGTTGCAGAGGGGTACGTATCCATCGTGCAGCTCTTCACAGGCCTCGCAGATAAAACGGCTCTCAAACCCTTTGGTTTTTGGTGGAGCCATAGCAGAACAAACCTTGCATAGGTGCTGACGTCGCTTGTCCTTGTATTTTCTCTCTTGCTCTTGTAGTTGGTGCTCGGGTCCAAGCAATGGAATAAAGGCCAGGGCTTGTGCTTGCTTATTACTAGCCAAACTTGTCGCGGTGAGCACTAATAACTTGACATGTAAGAGACACATGTACGCTTCATGACTTGGTATTGGTTTGCCATCTTTTCGCATTTTTATCTTATGCACGATGATGCCGTTCACGATGACCATGTCGACGAACCCGAGAAAGAGCTGCCGGTAATATTTCTGGAAGGCAGCGCATCGCTGGATTGAATACCTCTGGAGACGTAACCGGTCGTGGCGGTCAACGCCCCCTATTCCATGATAATCGGTACGTAACTTAGGACATGGCTCCACTCGAGATATCGAAGACCCCTTCTCCTTTCTGGTGACGGTGGTAGCCGTGGTTGCACAGCCGGTGGCAATTAGATTCACAGGTTTTGAGTCTATCCAGGACTCAGCTACCACGTCAGGGTGATCCTTCGACTAGGCAACACGATAAGTTCCTCGGGGCATCGACACGGGCCGCTTTTTCTGTGTGAACGCGAATCCAGCTGGTCACCCACGACGGTCGCTTCGGTGCGTCCCGACGTAGTAATACCCTTTCCCCAGCAGCGCGATCGCGAGTGCGCACGATGAGTAGAAGGTATCCGCAATTACAAGACGTTTTCCCTGCTGCCCATCCAGAGCTTTGGAAACGTTGCGAATGACAGATTTATGTGCGACACTCTTCGCTTTATAATTGGCTATTTTTAGCTCTACAGAAGTCTGCGCGTTCTTCGATTCGTCCGAGCCACGCATGTAACTTCAATGCTGAATCATACACAACACCAAGCACAATAGTCAGCTAACTCTGTATCCGACAGAGCTTGCCATTCTGTATCATCAGGAACAAGCTAATCAGTTTAGCTTATGCTGTATCGTACAGAGTAAAAAGAGAATACGCACCGAGAACAGTACCTCGATTCCGCACAGCAGGTCATGTACACCTTCGTCCCGTACTTGTGCGGTTTGTCCTTGCTGTAGACTCGTACCGGATTGAGTCTACTTCGGTTAGGAATGATCCCCTCGTCGAAGCTAATGCGCGCTCCAAGTAGATACTCTCGGCGAAACGTCTTCTCCAGTGTCTGCAATACAGGTCGCACCTTCCAAGCCTTGTCAATCGTAGCAGCACCCGCGGCTGAGCTCTAAAGAAGAAGGTATCGTATGATGGTACTAAAACGATCCCGTGACATGTATCTGCTGAACGTTTCTCGGGGGTATCGCTCCATCTTCCTGTGTCCGTTAGTGCTTGTCGAGACCATCCGTGTGACTGCACAACGACTGCTCTATCAGCAGACCCATCACGTGCATAATTTCGTGAGCCTTTATCGATCTTGGCTTCGGCGGCTTCTCCACCAATGCTTCTACTGGTTGTACTGTCTTCGTGGGGTCCTTTGCACACGCTGGGCGGCAGCGACACTTGGTATAAACTCGATACGATACGCCTCGGACTCCTTCGCATTGTGGAACCACAACGTCTTGGAAACAAAGTAGAAAATCGTACCCAACGGCGAGCTGGCGAAGGCTGCGGCAGACCTGGTAGTCCCCCATATTCCGTTGTATAAGTCGGTTGCTTCGTCAAGTTGTAGGTCGCATGTACTCCGAATTATACAGAATTACAAACATGTTAGAAAACTACCAGGCACAGCATATTAAGCGGTAGCAGAAAGTTCTCTGTATGATACTATTTTACCACAATGGTTTTGATCATAGATCTCCCAACCAGAAGCAGCCATCGTGCGCATTACAATATCATCCTGTGCCAATTCGCTGCTGTCGTCTTCAAACTCGTCATCCGATTCCACCTCCCTTTCGTATAATTCTGATAGACCCCCAGGAGCATCGCCAAGATCTCTGACAGACTGAACGTCTTCTTGAGACACCAGGCTATAGTCAGCTATGCTCACATCGTCCGAATCAACAGGCCCAAACAATCTTTCGGATCTCATCGCGTCGATAAGGTGTGAGTAATCGAACAAATCTAGACGGGTCCAACTGGTCGCAACCTCGCCACATCTTTGTTCTGTAGGAGCCGTCACACTACCTTCGACGTCATCACCGTGCTCTGTATCTGCCGCCGCAGTCGGTTCCGTATCCGCCGGCGCAGTTAGCTGCGTGGCATCAACTTGTTCAGTATCCGCCGCCACAGTCTCCTCCTCGGCGACCCCTTTTTCTGTACCCGCCAGCACAGTCTCCTCTTCGGCGCCCCCTCGCTCTGTATCCGCCGTAACAGGTTCCTCCACGCCGCCCCCTTGATCTGTACCGACCGCCACCGTGTCATCTTCCACTGCACCAGACATGAGGGTTAACGAGGGTATTCGTTTCCTTGCAGCTGCATACGCGGCCTGCTTTCCGATTGGAGGCCGTCCGATAGTTATG
>NW_003302803.1:0-2624 GCF_000142945.1 Phytophthora infestans T30-4 | reverse complement strand
AGGCCATAAACGCTTGAACACCTTTGGGTCAATCCACTCCGTTATTTCTGGACGATTTCACGAAATGTGTGGGCGAGAAGATGACGGGATGAAGTTAAAATTTTGAGACCCCTGGGCATTTATATTGCTATTTCTATTGCAGAGGAATAATGCACGTCTATCGCCCGCTCTCTGATCCCAAATGATAATATGCTTCATCCCCACAAATACAAACTCCGATATGCGCAGAATCGCTGTCGCCATTCGCGTATATAAGCTTGCGCCATACTTCCAACAATATTACATATTCTGTATAATACAGACAACCGGGCTTAAGGGGTTAAGGAGAATGAGTGCAGATAGTCAATTCATTTACGCCCGGTTAATGCGTTGCCTCAGACATTGGAGGGTGGCGTGACCAATAACGAGAGACATATCAAAGACGTTGGAGGCAGGAAACACAAGCAGACAGCGGTTGTCACTAAATATTCTCTTAGATTACTTGAGCAGCTGAAAGATAATAATGGCAGTCCTATGTTGCTGCTGATAGATAAGTACTTGCTCCGACTCGGCTACGATAAGGCTCCGTGGATTTTGCTGTTACGGTTTTATCTGTCAATAGTAAAAGTGATGCGCGAGAATGACTTATTGTTCAAGAATGTACTCGTCGGAATTGATGATCTACTAATCTACGTGCCGATCATTGACGAGTTCCTTACAGTGGTAGATTCGATCTGTAAGCTACGGATTATTTCTTGTCATAAATAAAGTATGTATACGACATCGGCAAAGTGGTATCGAAGCGTGTTGGCTAGGGGAGGGGGGGGGTACGACTCAGAAAATATCGGAGCCCTTTCGACACCGGCTGTCGCTCTCCAGCCATTTATGTGCGTGGTTGGCTGGATGCGCAACATTGTAGTTGTTTTTTGTTGCAGTTGCACCGGCTCTGCACGATTAGGCGTGACCGCTGGAGCGGTTACCGAGCCGTTTCACTATTGGCTGAAACTTCTTCAGGAACGCCATAGGGTAATCACATGTTGGAGCGCTATGATTGGATGAAGGCACCTGGCATTAGTAATTACGCCACACTTGCGAGAAGACAACATAAGGAGCAACAGAGAGAGATTGTTTAGCGAGACAGGTAAGCCAGTTTTGGTTAGAACTAATTTACTCACTTCAGTATTTGCTCTTACTCAACAGGACCTAAACCTAAATAGTCTTGCTGCCGTTAGTCGCCACCAAAAAAAGATTGAATACGGAGGTGACATAAACCCGTCGAACGAATCATATGACAGGTAATATAGCAATAAATTTGTCTGTTGGCGATCTAGATAGCCTCAACAGGGCAAAAACCCTACTGCAGAAAATGGCGACACTTGCTCTACCAGATCCGAATATTGTAATATGTTTGCACAGCGACGCATTTGAAGAGGGTTAGGGCATAATACTTCCGGGGATGACAAAGTGGAGCGCAAATTTGCCTTTTATTTTTAGTTAAACCACACAGTCCTCCTCTGTATGAGCGGGCGTTTCCATGGTGCATACGAGAACTGGAACGTGATCGAGATAGAGGGTTATCCTATTATTTGAGCATTTTTTGAAGCTGGAGTACCTGCTGATACCTGACAAAGGCTTTAAAAAGCTTATAAACTACACGAATCTTGTAATATCTTCGCATCAGGCTCTGAAATTAAAAATCATATAAGAGGGGAGCTCCTTTGATGGAATTGGTAGCTCAGTGAGATCAAGTACGATATCGATCACATAGCAGACGAAGACAATATATGTGCCGATGTGTTTTTAGATGGGCACTACCCGATAGCGGCTTGTATGACGTCTATGAAGGGCTATAAGACGGAAAATATGCCTCGTCTCCAACCTTTAGCCGACATTGAGTGGCCAACTTCGAATGATATTGAAGCAGCGAAGCGGGTAGAGTAGCGCCAACGTTGCTCAACTTAACTGACCGTGACTTGTAAGCGCAGTCGTTTGGCCGCCCTGTATTCCTGACGACTTGTACAGCGGCTTATGGTTGGAAACTACAAGGGCAGTCAAGGACACCGCGATGGGTCGTTCTGTAACCACTAATCTATTATTATGTGCATGCGCTCCTGTGTTGTTTGCTTCTAATAAAGCTGCTTTAGCAAGCTACGCACCCGCTGTGCTGTCACGCACCCCCGTCGGATGGTTTTTAACTTCTGGCTATTTTCTCCGTTCCCGATTAGATACGAAATATATGGACTCTTCCCAAGCAAGAAAATATATACATGTAACCTCTTCTTACCGCGTCTTAAAATACACCATAGAAAATTGATTTGGTGTATTATACGACGTAGAGCACGCGGCAATAGGAAATGGATGACACCAGTATTTATACAAGTCATTAAAAATAAAAAAGGTCCTAAAGGTCAAACAAGAAAAGTTAGAATCAGGACAATTTAGTGTGCGGGAAGGATAGACGGACCTGAGATACTCGAGTGCAGAGGGGATGACCACTGATACCAGTCATTCTAGAATTTCCGGATGGCCCGCATCCGCTTCAGCCCTCGAGGCAAAACCGCTGATGTTGCTGTAATGGCCGTGATATTGACTTCAGGCCTATAAGGAGTGAATTCCGTGGAAGCATATTGGACAGCCAGCCGTCC
>NW_003302802.1:40636-43675 GCF_000142945.1 Phytophthora infestans T30-4 | reverse complement strand
GAACTGGGTCGAGCTGGCCTTTTTGCATTAGCTATTCTAATCCACGCTTCCTTACTTGAATACGTCTGTAACATTCTCGTGTTGGTAGAGGAATCCAGTCAGAGTCTACCAGCGTCCACCTGGATCTGGGCTAGATCCACCCTTTCAGGGTACACCTGGATCTGGGCTGGATCCACCCTTTCAGTGTACACCTGGATCTGGGCTGGATCCACCCTTTCAGCGTACACCTGGATCTGGGCTGGATTCTGGATCCGGGTTGGATCCACGCTTGGATTTCATCCGGATCCAGCGCCTACGACCCAGTCTCAATTCGGTCAGTATAGTTCGGTCTCTCGAAAGCTTGCGCTTGAAATCAAGCAGGACTCTTTGCACGTAAAACGTCACTCTTTATGCATAACCATTCACTCCTTCCTCCTAATCCACACTTCTCCTATGGAATCGTCTTCTCTTTGTTTTCGATGTGACCAACTCACATCAGCGATCCTCCTCCTCCCGACCCACACCCTTCCTGTGGGACCTTCTTCATCCTCCCATCGCCTCGACCAACTCACATCCATATATCCCCTTCCTACTCTTCTTCATGAGACTGCATCACGCCGAATCTGTTCCGATTCGTACGATCCCGCAGGAAATCATAGAGTAATGCTCCACAGTTCAGAGCTGCCTCGTTTACCCAACTGGGTTCGTCATATCCACGCCAATACACCAGAAATTCGCGGTAAATTTGTCCGTATCTAGTTCGCTTCCCTGATCTCATGTCGGTGATCTTCTCAACTTCGAACTCGTCGACTTCGAGATCCGCATTCCAACTATCTTCCGGTAGGAGGGATTCGTCGAAATCTACCCGGTCGGATTCATCCACCGAAAGACGGGTTTGCGGCCGATCTGTATATTCCTTGACCAACTTCAGCTTGGATACGTGTACTTCAGGGAACAAGCGATATTCGGTACCTGCCGTTTCCAGCTTCACCGCATGTTCCCCTATCTTTTCGCTCACCCGGAACGGTCCATGCCATAGATGGGCCAATTTGCGGGCGTACCCTTCCTTCACCCGATCTAAATAAAGCCACACCTGTGATCCCACTTGGATTTGACGTGGACGGGCGTCTTTGTTGTGTCGATCCGCTCGAGCTTGTATCGCACTCCGCAGCCGTTCGTTCACTTGGGATCTGGCTTGCCGGTAGTATTTCTGGACTTGGTATCGCCATCGTCTTGGATCTCGGTTTCTCTTCTTGGTGCTACATACCGGAATGGCCACTTCTAGGGTGGATTTAGGATCCCACCCATGTGCCAAGTAAAATGGGGTGTCACCCCGGATCCTGTCTTGGGCGGTGTTCATCGCGAAGGGGAGTCGTTCTGCGTACTCATCCCAATCCCTCTGATCCAAATCCTGGACATGCATCTTGAGTGCCCTCGTGATCGTCTGCACCATGCGCTCGGCCGATCCGCTAGCTTGGGGACGATATGTCATGGTTGTCCGCTGTCTCTGCCCCAGGATCCGGTTGAATGCTCGAAAGAAATCAGACATAAAGCCTGGCTCCCGATCATGTCTAATCATCTCACTAGCCCCAAATCTTCGGAAAACGCACTCCTCGTACGATTCGGCAATGGTTTGTGCAGTTCTAGACGCACTAGCTTTGGCTATCACGTATCCGGTAAACAGATCCACCCAGATCAACAATTCTGTGTTTCCTATGAACGAGTTGGGCAACGAGGGGATGTGATCTATGGCTATGATTTGGAAAGGGTAAGTCGCTTGGACATTCCCAGGTGACTCCCCTTCGATTGTGGGCCTGCCCTTGCCTGTCTCACAATCCACACATTCACCGACATATCGTTGTACGCTCTTGAATAGTCCTCTCCAGTGGAAACATTCCCGGATCCGTTGGTAGGTCCGACCAATACCCCGATGTCCGCCTTCCAAGCTAGCGTGATAGTGGTGTAGGACATCCTGTTGTAAGGTTTCCGGCATCACCAGTCTCATCAATCCATCCCGATCCTCGTTGACTCTCTTCGTAGGGGGGCAATAGAAGAGCAAGTCATTCAGATCCACCGCGTAATCCGTAGCGATAATGCTGTAGGGTTTGGCATCTTCCCGACTCAGGTCTCGTACATCCCCCATCAGATACTTCTTTAGTCCTAGGATCCACGCTTCCTCGTCCTGTGCTTTGAGGATCCGCCCAATGCGGACTCTCTTCACAAATGTTTCCTCGAAGATCTGGGGACTGGATCCAATCCTTCCTCTGGACCTAGTGACGGCCATCACCTGGACTGTCCTTTTCCCGGATCCCACTACCACCACTTCGTCTAGTCGGTTCAACGTAACGAGATCCTGATGCTCGGCCTCTCTCTCCACTTCAACACCACATTGATTCCGTAAAGCGACGCTGGGCCAAGCTATCTGCACTGGCATTCCAATCTCGCTTGACATACACCAACTCGTGATTCAACCCAACCACGCAGGTGGATCATCACTTTCTGCCGTAACAGTGTTAGGGCCGGGGCCTTGCAGTCAATCTCACCTCGCACCTGTCTGATCACCAAATTTGAATCCCCACAAATCACCAGCCTTTTTGGATCTTGTCCCTTAGTAGATCCAAACCCAGCAGGCGCCCGTTATACTCCGCTTCATTGACGGTGAGACCTTCCGCGTAAGTGGATCTGGCCCGTATAACTTCTCATCCGGGCAGTCTCCACAGTATTGCGCTGTATGCTCCTCCTCCGCGTCGTACGCGAGCGGATCCATCGAAACTCAGGACGTACAGATCCTCATCCACTTGTACCGTCGGGATCAGGATCTGGATCCGGCGTTTGGGCTTTTTCTTAGGAGCGATCCTAGTCAGCGCCTCATCCACGTTAGCTCGAGGAGTGATGCTCGCGTCCAAGACTCCCAGGATCTCGTCTTCCCCCTTCGAACATTTCACAATCTCCAGTGTCCAAGGCTATAGTAAAGCTGCCCACTGTCCCAAACGTCCTTGTAACCCGGCCGACTTGAACAGCCAGGCTAGCGTAGAGTGTCGAGTCAGGATCCGGATGGAT
>NW_003302802.1:0-3370 GCF_000142945.1 Phytophthora infestans T30-4 | reverse complement strand
AAGTTGGATCTGGCAATCTCGCAAATTTTGCTGATCCCGCTACACCACAATGGTGCGCGTACCCGGATCTTCTGGTGACTCGGGATTTCACCGTGAGTCCCAAGATAATGCTCAAGTGAAGATTGAGCCAGGGGAAGAGGCGTCGTCGGAGATCGGATCAACGAAGACGCTGAATGAAACAAGATCCGCGGATCGATGGAGTTTTGGGAGGAACTCTGTCGACGGAAGAGAGGTGGATCCGGATCCGGATCGAGAAGAAAAACATCTCTATCCTCCCCAGGTCCCCTCGGGGACCCCTGCGGATCTTGACGCAAGTCAAGATCCGCTAACAAAACAAGGGAAAGTGAAGGCGAAACGGTATGCATTTGCAGATTCACCGGTTAAGCCAACACCGTACCTAAACCCAAGCCTGCTAGTCGAAGAAACAAGAAAGAAGACGAAAACGAGTAAGACTACGCGGAAGAAGATGCAAGCTCCAGAGTCGGAAGAAGACCAAGCTGGATCCAGGTCAAGCTGGTCCGACAAGGATCTCGAGTTTGTGTATCGCCACCAAGCTTTACGCGACTTCCTGCATCAAGATCCTGTCATGCAGATCCTGAATCCACGACAGATCGACGATCCAAGGGAACCGGTGAGAGCACCAACGAAAACGGCGAACAAGTTGGTGGCAGTCAAAGATCTATTACGTTTGCTTACGGAGTCAGGCATCGTAGCTGGTGTGTTCGACGCAGAGGATATCTTCGAGCTAGACCTGGATCTCATAGTATCCGCGACGCGGGACCTCTTTGCCAGAGTTAAGTCCATCACCGGAGAAAGGTCGCGCACTATGAATCCAGTGTCGTCGCCGAGGATCAGCCAAGCTGCGTCCTCGAACTACGAATCCGCCGCTGAGGATGAGTCAGACACGTCGTCCGAACCACGACGCATGACTTTAGGACCCTCCGGGGCATCCATGCTGGAAGCGCGGGCGAGGATCCGGGGACAGGAAGTCCCTTTGAACGTGAAGGTTCGGGATTCAGTACGCCCTACCCGTGATCTGACACAATCCAGCCAGGATCGAGCCAGATCCGACAAGAAGCCAGTGGGGTTATCGTCAGATCGGGCTCAAGGTAATCACCTCACGGATCCTGTCTCGCCAGTGGACCAGACGGCCACAGGCTCTTCCGACACCTCCTCAGGCACCCTGCAGCGACACTTCGAAGCTGCGATGAGTCGGTTTCTGGCCGAACAGGGTATGAGAGCGCCCGTGCCACAAGCGCAAGTGCTCCTCGAACATGGACCACGAGACGTGTAGATGGAGTCAGTGGAGGAAGACAACTCCCATGATAATTTCGACCCAGATGACCTGGATAGTCCATCCCCTTTGTCAGCGGTGGTAGCAACAGCCGCAGCCGGGGCAGGTGGATCGTCTATGATCCAGAGGGTACGGATCTCATCCATATCGTATCTGAAGGAGTTCACGGGCAAGGATCAAGACTAGGATCGACCGAGAACATGGTTCAGCAAAGTCAAGTCTGCCCTCATGAGAGATCAAGCGTCAGGTGCCGAGAATTGTCTGACTTTTGCAGATCTGCTAGCGGGACCAGCCAGGAACCTGGTATCGGCAGCTGGGCAGATCCACCAGGAACAAGTGGCCCAGATTTGCTGCGCAGTTTCCAGACCCAGTACTGTGGATTGGGAGTGTCGGTGGCACGACAATACTACCATGCTCGCCGCAGATCGGATGAATCCCCGCTGGAATACCTACATCGACTGAATGTGGCCGGTCTACGGGCCAAGTTGAAGATCAAGGATGGGGGATCCAAGGTACTGCGGGAACACGTGGATCATTTCATCGAGACATTGGGAGACGTGGATCTGGCCGACAGGCTGACCCTGCTACGACTTCCTGACGCAGACGAGCTTGAAGAAGTACTGCGGGCGGTGGATCGCGCGAAACACCGCCAGAAGAAGGCGGCGGTCGGGTCCGGCAAGTATCGCCAAAAGGCTCCGACGCCTACGGCCCCAGCTCGACGTGTCCACCAAGTCACGGCGCCCGACTCAGGAACTGAGTCAGGATCCGACGGCTCGGACTCCGACCCTGAAGATTACCGTCGGGTTTGTCTCACTGCATCCAACGATCGAACGGCGAAGACAGGAGACAACTCTCGACCGGGGGATACCGTACCCGGGGACCGTGGGATGTACAGATCCCGAGATCTCATGGACGGGGCAGCACAAGTCCGGTATTCGCAGTGCGGATCCCGGAAGCACACTGAATCTGGATGCTGGAAACATCTGGTCTGTGAGAAGTGTGGCAAGAGAGGTCATCCCGTGGATCATTGCTTCTACGTGTGTCGCATGTGTGGCGAGATTCACGACGTCGGCAAGTGCCCGATGGAAGAATTTCAACCAGATCCGCCAATGGTTTGATCCAGCCAAGCACCGAGGGATGTTGCCGGAAGTGGCAGAGAAGATGTTAAACTAGGACGCTCGCCGGGTTTGAATCCGGTACGAGCCGAGCGTTCTAGGTACTGCATTTATGCATTTGTGAACAAGACATCGCTAGATCCAGGTAGCAGGACCCTAGATCCAGTCGATAATACACGTGATCTACATGAAGTGTCAGTTGCCAGGGTCTCTAGTTTGCGCCAAGTGGACGAGTTTTCCAGATCCAAAGTCTCTTCAACCCTGGATCTACAAAGAGGAGAGACACGTGGTTACTGGGAGAAACGCCAGCATGGTCGATGGTTTGAGCCTACCAAGGGTGAGGTCACTGCAGATCCACCTAAGGTCTGTCTGGTCACTGGATCCTGTGGATCTGAGGATGTTGGATCCATGGATCTGCTAACAGGGGAGTCCCGTGGATACTGGAAGTACCATGCCCCAGGAAAGTGGTTCAGACAAGCCAAGGTAGGGGGCAAGATCAACAATGAAAAAGCAATCCTACTTCTAGATAGTGGTGCCGAGGTGTCTATACTGGATACCGCCTTTGCTCGTAAGGTTGGGTGCCAAGTGGATGGGAGTCGGATCCAAGATTGTGTTGGGATTGGTGAAGGCGTATACCGTACAAACGGGAGAACGCGAATTAAGATCACGCTGGCAGGTTGTTTGGTGTATTGGTTTGACATTTGGGTCGGGGATCTCGCTGGTCAAGACGCCATCCTTGGGATGGATTTCATGGTGCCAGCCGGAGTGAGGTTGGATCTGGCGGATGGGACACTTTGTTTCCCTGACGAGATGCGGATCCAGCTCAGCGGACGGCGGCCGTTGTATGGAGCGAAGATGAGGATCATAAGGGCGGATAAGACCACCTGGATCGAGCCCGGGGAAACTTGGGAGCTGTCAGACCGCTTGAAGTGGGGGAACATGAGAAACTGTGGGTCACTCG
>NW_003302801.1:10565-13094 GCF_000142945.1 Phytophthora infestans T30-4 | reverse complement strand
TTCGCCGTTTTCGTTGGTGCTCTAGCCGGTTCACTTGTGTGGTGAAGTGCTTTTTCAGAAATAAGAGAATGGTCCTGACGCGGGGTCGCTATCCCGAATCAGTGACAATTTCAAGTGATTATAGAGGATTTGGGTTGTTTGGCACGGGTGCAAGTTGCCTGTGGTGGATTAGCCATGGCGAGCAGCACCCCGTATGGAATGACGATGGATCTGATATGAGCGACGTACGAGAAGGCATGATCCACCAAGACTTACCTCGGATCCACCCTTACCTGGATTCACTAAGATGGATATGGGATATACTATACAAGAGTGGATCGAGTGTGGATCCTATGAAGGAAGGATGGTCGGTGCCCTCTAAAGGTGGATCTAGTAGCCACGGCTAACGAGGAGTCAAGATCCACCGCGAGGTACCCCGGATCCCATACTTCCGAGTTCGGATCCAAGGAGGGAGGATCCCGCCGGGAGGGACCTGGATCCAGGGTATAGGGATGATGGATACAGTGGATCTCGAACTTTCGTGGGACAATGGAGATCACGGACGGTTGCGAGATGATGTTGGATGATTGGAGAGCTCGGATCCACGGCGAGTGTACCATTACAGCGAGGTGGATCCAAGCGACCTGGATCCGGATGAGTGTACCCATAATAGGGTGACCATGATGATTACGTCATATATCCGATGGATCTGAAGATAACACAGCTGGGATGATGGGTCAAGGGAAGAAGGGACATGCAGCCGAGCCTGGTAAGGGATTTAGCAGATGAAAGACATAGAAGGTAGAAACCCAGGCAGGTATAGGCTTAAATATCAATACAGACCTCAATTTGCACAGTATCACGCAAGTGCCTTCCTGCCCTCAAGAACCGGAACTACATTGGCCGTACGAGCTCCGAGAAGGTTGGGAATTGCGAATCTAGTGTTGGTAGTGATAACTGGATAATACATTGGCCAGATCCTACAACCTAGTGAGCTTTTCCTTTACTCGTGCAGATCCGACAGGTTAACCGAATTTACTACTTGGTCGGTTACACCCTAGAGGTTCTCAACTCTCAAGATCCCGTCACAGGAGGCGGCAAGTACGACTTAAAGGACAACACAAAGGCAAGGGAACACACCCGCAAGGCAACCCTACGGCTAGATCCACGATCTAGGCCCCGAATCCATAAGCTCGAATATTCGCTTAGGATACGGAACCATCCACGGACGCAGAGTGAAGATTTTCCACTGCTGCTCCACCCCATCCCACGTCTCGCCAAGACACTCAAGCTTCACCACTTGAACTCTTCGGAAGTTACCGAGAGAGCAGATCCCGCCCTACCGACGGGTACACAAGGTGAGGAAAGTTCAGCAGAACACGGATCATCGGGGGACCCCCTCCGTTAGTCGGTGTCTGGGCGCAGTTGGTAAGTTGGATCTGGCAATCTCGCAGATTTTGCTGATCCCGCTACACCACAGATGCGGGACAGCAGCCGACCTCCATGGAGTTCCCGTAACTCCGTGGGTGAGTACTTAAGAGACTCCACCCATGCCCAGAACATGTCCTCACAAGAACTCCACGTGGGACAGTTCTCGGGCATAACCCAGGGGTATCCCCAAAGAGGATAGAGACCACCCCGGGTCTTGGGCTTCTTCCGACAAGTCGTGAAGTCCTTAAGGGGGATGCGGTGTGGCGCGAGAAGCACACACCGAGCAGCCTCCAAGTTGTCAACGAACAACTGTTCTTTCTGAACAAGGGTACGCTCGTAAATGCCCCTATAGATGTGGCCACCCACAACGCCACGAGGAGCGACGAGAAGCTCCAGGATGAGGTCAACCCCAGAGCTCTCCTCGGGAGGCCAATACCCTCTTGAGTTTATGGCAGCCCCCTGGCTGACGAATGCCACCACGGAACCCCCACGCACACACTGGGAAGCTTGGAAGTCCTCCTGCTGCTGATCGAGGTCATTCGTGATCTCCCGGGGTTCTGAAGTAGCACCCTCGTTCTCCTCCTTCTCGTCCTCTTCATCCGAGGAGTCGAAGAGGCACCGATGTGAGTAGCGAGTCTCCTTCTCCTCGCGAAGCGGAGACTTAGAAGCTGTACGCTTCTTAGAGGGCTTGGCGCCTTCGGCTTTAGCGACCTTAGCACGCGCAAGACCCTCGACAAGCGAGAGACGTTTGCGAGGGTTCTCTTCCTCATCGCCTCCAGCTTTGGGAGTGCCCTTAGCCTTGACGGCCGGACTCTCAGAGCGCACAGACGTCCTGGGACTGTGATCACCTTGATCACTAGCGAGCGACTGCACGCTGTCGTCCTTGTGCTCGCTGAGCACTGAGCTGTGCCCTCCCGCAGAGCCTGCAGGAGCATCGTGCGTGCTCTCGGACTCGGCTTCGTCCTCACTGCCAGAGTCAAACTCACGACGGCAAACCGAGGGTTCGGACGATTGTCTGGAGAGGCCGAGGACGACGGGCTGCGGCGCATGCTTGTTCGCTTGCCCACAGCCGCGTCACCCGATGAACCGATCGCCTCGAAGACCACCTGAGTAGCCCCC
>NW_003302801.1:0-3876 GCF_000142945.1 Phytophthora infestans T30-4 | reverse complement strand
TGGCGTCTGGGGTGACAGTTTGGGAATCGGCCGACGGTCAGCCTTCCGCAGGACCTTTGGACACGTACACGACAACCCATGGCGGAGGCAATAACGCGAACGAAGCCTCGGTAGTGCGTACACACGAACTACTGAGGCCGGTAAACGTGGTACATACGCCAACGAGTGTTAGTGTCCAGTCAGGGGTGACCACGGAAGCGACAAGCAACAGCACTGGATTAAATGGAGTCATCCGTTTTAACGAAGCTGTCCCGGCCTTGTGTGTCACCAAATCTGCGAACGAGACATCGGTGGTTGATCCAGAGGATACAGGCATCGCGCAGAAGGTGTTGAGTACGGCACCGAGTATTCATTGCAAGATTGGTGCGAATTCCGAAATGTCAAGACAGCGGCAGAACGAGGAGCGGAACAAAAGTCAACAGCCCAATATGTCGGCTGCCCACGCATTCAATATTGCGAACGACGACTCGGCAGATGGCCCAGAGATGGGAAACCAGGATGGGAAGGAGGTGGACCAAGTACCGACTGTTGAAATCAAAGCGGATGCCAATGTTGAGTCAAGGGAAGAATCCGTAGCGTCGTTGGACGGAACATACATCTCGGTTGCTCGAGTGTTAACAACCGAGGGAAATGAAGCAACGGAGGATACGAGAAATGATTTCTACGAACACCCAGCTAACAACATTGGCTTGGACGACTACGCGAAGGAGCTGGCATTCCTGCCGGACCTGACCGAAGAGATTAACACGACAATTGAATACACTGCGCCTAATGTTGCTGATCCTGAGCTGTCGACTGAACGCCGAGAGCGTCTAGTCGCGACGCTAAAGAACCACGAGCACATCCTGATTGCTAGTGGTAACGCACTGCCGCCGCCAGCCTACGGGGCGGTATGCGATATCGACACACAGGGGCACGCCCCAATTAAACAGCGTGCCCGGCGCGTGCCGCTGCGATTTCTCGGCAAGCTGTACGAGCTGCTGCGCGCTTTATTGCGTGCAGGACTGATCGTCTTTTCAGACAGTCCATGGGCATCGCCGATCGTGATTGTGATGAAAAAGAACGGGCTGGACATCCGGCTCTGCATTGATTACAAGATGGTGAATGCTATCACCGCGATCATGGAATATGCAATGCCGCTAGTCGACGACCTGTTAACAGATCTCGAGCGCTACCTATGGCTCTGCTCGCTGGATGCAGCAAGCGGCTTCTGGGCGGTCATGATGACCTTGCGAGCGCGTAAAGTATCGGCGTTCGTCTGCGCACTCGGACATTTCGAGTGGTTACGCATGCCCTTCGGGCTTAAGAACGCGCCGATGATCTATCAGCGTATGATTGACAACGCACTCTGGGGGTTCGTTCAGCCTAAAGGAGGTTGGTTTGAATACTCGGAGAAGATGCGTTTAGCTGAAGAACAGGCCAAGGAACGTCGTGGGCCAAGCGCCGAGGGTTCGTTTCAAACGAAGCTCGCGGCAGACCGCGAAGCACCGGTAGAAACCGACCCTGTACTACAACTCGTCAACAGCCCCGTCGCTGACATGTTTACGAACGGGGAGCCAGACGAATCATCGCTGGTACCCGTGTTTGGTCGACGGTCGTTTGTGGATGATATTTGCTTCGGTGACGAGGATTTCGACAGCTCCCTGGCGGCGCTGGACCGATTGCTGGCAAGATTTGCACAGTGTCGGATCAGCATTAGTTTCACCAAGCGCATCTTCTGCCAACCCAAGGTAGACTTTCTGTCGCATAAATTTGCAGAAGTATCAGGGCTGACGCCAAGAAGCTTGCGGCCATCACAGAGCTTGCGTTTCTAACGAGTAAGAAGGGCATGCAGTCGTTTCTTGGAGTGGTTAATTACTACAACCGCTTTATCATGACTTCGCGGTCTACGGTGCGGCGCTGTATCAGCTCAAGGATGAAGACTTTGTAGATGAAGGTGGCCTTTCTGTGGCACTCGTTCCTTCGAAAAGTTGAAGACGAGTGTTTCACATTCACCCATCCTCAGACACTTCGATCGGTCGAAAGCAGTTCACGTCATGCTCTTTGCGAATGAATAAGCGTTGAGCACTACGCTAATCTAAGAGCATGAAGGCAAGTTACACCCCGTACGGTTCCTCGGTCGGGTGCTCAAGGATGCTGAGATGAACTACCATCCTGCTGAGAAGGAAGTTTTGGCGCTACTTCTGCTGTTGAAGATCTGTTACGTCCAGCTGGCAGGAAAGACGCTACATGTCTATACACGATTCTCGACGTTAGCGTGGGTGCATAAGTCGAAGTCTCTCTTCGGACGCGCGGTCCAGTTCGCAGTGCTGCTATCGCAGTGGCACCTGAAGGTGCAGCGCGTGAAGGAGAAGGGTGTTGCCTTCGCGCAGCTACTGCAGTCAAGCATCACGAGCTTCGTCGACCTGGAAGACTCGCTCGCGCCGGTGGCACCTCCACACAAGGGTTTCCCGACTATTCGAATAGACCCCGCGTTGCTGTACGCCAAGCTTTACCGTAATTACAGTGGATTCGTCATGTCTTTTGACGGATCAGCGAAGACAGAGAAGTACGGTGGCTACGGGAGTTGTTCATGGGTGCTGTGGAGTCTTCCTGAGTGGATGATAGTGATTGCTGCAAACGCTTATCTCTCGGCCACCACGGTGAATGAGACAGAGTACTGTGGTGTAGTAGAGCACACAAATACCGTCAGATGTGGATTCCTTACACAAACCACAACGAATCGCCGAGTTAGGTCGGCGGTTGAATGGCCTGCGCAAAGGGTGGTCCCCTCGCGGCCCGGCCCTTCCGGGACAGACGAGGGGCTCGCTTCCACTCGGTTCCGACTAACCAAGTCAGATAACTTCCGAGGCTCCGCCGAGTTTGGTTCGGCTGAGCTCGTTCACTACCCTGTACCCACCACCAAAGGATGGACGACGGCGCGCGAGCGCTTTTACAGGTCACCGAGCGCAGTGGCTGCTCAGCTAGAAGTGTTACGGCACCCGGGCTATCCGACGTACCGGCCCGCTGAGTATGCGGGACTTTCTTTCGCGCGTAGCGAGACTTTGTCCTACCCGGACCGACCTAATCTCTTGGCGCTACCAATCAATACCCTACAAGCTATGCCTCTCGAGTATTGACGGCAGGCATAATCCAGCCCTATGCAGGGACTTACCGGATAAGTGTACACGTGTCTTGGACTGGGAAAATTCTGCTCTGTTATCTTCTGGGAGCCCTTTCGGCTCCCCCGCTATTTAATCATATGCTTCTTTTACAAATATCTAGTGAAATGTAGTCGTTTCGGATCCCTACCGACCCTTCAGCTGAGTTCAGGCGACCGTTGAGCTCAGCGGCTATCCGGATAGCATATCCGGACAGATCGCCGAGTACTTACCGTGATTCTTTGTTCTTAAGCTCTGGATTATCAGACCGAGCCGATTCTTGACCTTAAGTAGGTTGGTGTATGGTCGAATCTGGAAATCCCTACACCACAGTACACAGGAATGATAAACGATATAAAAGCTGCTATTGCACACGGTGTCGAGGATTTAGTCATCGTTAGTGACTCAAGGCTCGCGATTCAACAATCACTAGGGATGATCGCATGCAGGAAGGAAACATTGCTAGTGCTGCTGAATACTCACAAGGAACTCGCGGCCAAGCTTTGATCAGTGAAATATCTTCACGTTGTCCGAGAATACAACGCTGCCTCGGATTCATTAGCCACCGAAGCGCTGGAATCGAAGGTCAGTCGTGTCATCTTAGCTGAAACTCGCAAGTCGGAATTGGCGTCGCTGAATCGCATCCAGGAGGACGATCTACGAGCCGGATAAAGCCTCGGTAGACCTCTCAATCGGTTGGATCCGAGCGTCATGTACATGTAGCGTGAGGCAGCGA
>NW_003302800.1:5929-9739 GCF_000142945.1 Phytophthora infestans T30-4 | reverse complement strand
TTCACGACAACAAAATTACGCCGATTTCTTTGGGGAATAAAGCCTCCTGGCTGGCACAGTCCAGTATTATTTCCTCGCTGGCAGACCGGGTTACCGGTACAGACTGGTTTAAGAAGGCCGTCAATCAGGACGGGGCGAAGTTTACCGATCCCGAGTTCGTGCAGGCTCTGCAGTACTTCAAGGATCTAGCCGATGCAAATGCGTTCCAGTCCGGCTTCAACAGCCTGGATAACACCCAGATGGAGCAGTATTTTGCAGAAGGCAAAGCAGCCATGATGATCGACGGATCGTGGGCGCTGACTAACATGGCTGCAGCAGCTACGGAAGAGCAGCTGAACCAGATCGACGTTACCGTGCTTCCGTCCGTACCTGGCGGCAAGGGAGACCCGAACTCGATGTCCGGCGGCTCCGGCGGCGGCCTTGCCCTTAGCAAGCAGGTTTCAGGCGACAAGCTGAAAGCGGCTTTGGAGCTGATTTATACCGTCAGCGGACCGGAAGCGATGCAGGCTATCGCCGACAGCAATTCGATTGTCACTTACAAAGTGGAGCCGGATCAGGCCAAAGTTATGCCTCTCTTCTACAAAGCGTTTAACCTTTATAAATCGCTCAATCTTACTCCGGTTTACGACGCTTATTTGACCTCTTCCGCTACCGATGCGGTGAACAATGGTCTTCAGGAGCTTTCCATGGGCGGGGATCCGAAAGCGATCGCCCAGAAGATCCAGGACGCCCAGGCGCGGGAGCTCGGCAAATAACCGGCTGATTCTGAATTCTTACCCTTACTCCGGACGGTATCCGTACAGCGTTTTGTTGCGCGGATATCGTTCACCCATGCATCCAAGCATCCAAGCATCAGCGAAAGGAGGCCGGTTATGGCGTTCGTGAACCGACTCAGAGGTTTTGTTGTAATCGGGCTGCTGCCCGCATTAGTGCTGTATCTGGTTTTTGTGCTCGTGCCCATTCTTTGGTCAGCCTACTATGGATTTTTGAATTGGAAAGGAATCGGGGCAGCAAGCTTTATCGGCTTCGATAACTATACAGAGGCCCTCCGTGATCCTATTTTCTGGCGTGCCTTGAAGAACAACCTCATTATTGTTGCCGCTTCTATCCTGGGGCAGCTGCCGATCGCGCTGGTTCTTTCCTTGATCCTTCGAAAAAGCACCGGTTTCCACCGGTTTGTCCGTTCTGCCGTCTTTATGCCTATGGTGGTTTCCACCGTCGTAATCGGCATGATCTGGGGATATATTTATCACCCTCAAATCGGTATCCTGAACGTGATTCTTGAGCATGCGGGGCTTGGCTCCTGGATCCGGGACTGGCTCGGGGATTCGCGCATCAACATGTATTCGGTCAGCGTTCCGGTGATTTGGGCCAACATAGGCCCGTATCTGATCATTTTTATCTCCGCCATACAAAATATCCCGTCCGAAATGGAGGATGCGGCCAAAATCGACGGTGCCGTCCGGGCCAAATGGCTGTACCTCATTGTAATTCCAATGATCTGGGATACGATCAAGGTAGCTATCGTCCTCTGCATTTCCGGCAGCCTCAAAGCCTTTGACCTGATTTATGTCATGACGGGCGGAGGGCCGGCGCAGTCGACCGAACTTCTGGCGACTTATATGTACAATAATACATTTGAAGTTTTCCGTTACGGCTATGGCTCTGCGGTGTCGTCCTTAATTATCGTCATCAGTCTGATTCTGGTGCTCGGCAGCCAGCTGCTGATGAGAAGGAGAGGGGTCTGATGAACATGATTACACCCGGAACCCTGTCGGAAAGGCCGGCGCGCAGGCTCTCCTCGCGGAGCGGGAAGGCCAAGCTGGCTTTGGATTCTTAACCTGGGGCTTCTGATTTACGCTTTAGCCACGGTGTATCCGCTATTGTGGCTGTTTATCAGCTCCTTCAAGTCCGTTCGGGATTTCTCGGCGAGTCCCTTTTCTCTGCCTTCGGTATGGCAGTTCGAAAACTACACCCGAGCCTGGGAAATTGCCGGTATCGGCAGGGCATTCGTCAATTCGGCCATCGTTACGTTCGGCTCCTTGGTGCTCACGTTGTTTCTGGGCACGCTGACCGGTTACATTTTATCCCGGCTGAAGTTCCGTTTTAAAGGCGTCATTATGGGCCTGTTCGTTCTGGGGATGCTGATCCCGATCCACAGCACGCTGGTCCCGCTGTTTATCATGATGAAGAACATGCACATTCTCGACACCTATGCTTCACTTATTCTGCCTAATACGGCCTTTGAGCTGCCGGTCGCCATTTTTGTCGTGGCGGCTTACCTGACATCGGTGCCCAAGGAGCTTGAAGAAGCGGCTATGATCGACGGCAACGGCTACTGGGGGATTTTTGGCCGCATTATCGTGCCGCTTGCGGTTCCGGCCATGGCGACGATTTCCATCTTGGGTTTTCTGCGTTTTTGGAATGACTTTGCTTTTGCGCTTGTGTTTATCAACGACCAGTCCTTGAAGACGCTGCCGCTCAGCTTGTCCATTTTCTCCGACGGGTATGGCACGGATTACAGCCTAACGATGGCTGCGATGTCCATAGCGGTTATTCCGACTATTATCATCTATCTCATTTTTCAGGAGCATATTATGAAAGGGATGGTAGCGGGGGCTGTTAAGGGATAACGAGAGGCCGTTAAGCTTAAAAAAAGAGACCGGGAACTGTCCGCCTTGAGGCGTCTTGTTCCCGGTTTTTGTTATCAACAATCTATTAACGAGTAGTCCGTTTCCAAGCTCATATAATCTACGTCTAAAAAAGGTTTTTTGGGGCAGCGGATTTTTACGGAGTCCTCTCCAGCAGCAGGCCCATCCGTCCGCATCTCCCTTATTTCCCCCGGCTTAACTGCTCCTGCGCCTGACGAATCATTTCGCGGACCATCGAGCCGCCGATCACGCCGCCGATTTTGCCTGCCTGCTCTGCCGTTAAATCGCCATTATCACCATGCTTCAACGGGACGCCAAGCGATTCGGCCACTTCATATTTAACATCGTCCGGATGCTCAGGGTTGACCTGGTAGCCTTCCTGGAGCATGGCCTCCGTTTTGAAACGCTGGAGCGCCATATCCGCGGCAGGTCCCCTGCCTGATCTTCTCCTTCTTGCCATGTCGCATCAGCCTCCTTAATCCTTCGGATTTCAGGCTTAGCGTGCCCTTCTACCGGCAGCTTTATGTTGCCGAGGTTCAGTTGGGAATTTGCCTGTTTTTACATTGAAGCCGTCTTTGACATCTGCCATAATAATGACAATCCAAACTGGGATATGCTAATCAATGACCGATGAACACAGAGGAGGCTTTTGTTTCATGAAAGGAATTATTACCGTGCTGGGGCAGGGACAAGGTCGGCATTATCGCCAGAGTCTGCACGTATTTGGCCCGGGCAGGACGTCAATATTCTGGATATTTCACAGACCATTATTCCAAGGCTATTTCAATATGTATGATGTATCGTGGGACATTTCAGCACCGCTCCAAAGCCTTGAGGGCCTGTGGAAGACTCTCAGAAGATCGTGCCGAGCTCGGCGTGGAGATAAACTCCAGCATGAGGATATTTTTAACACGATGTCACGCATTTAGGCGGCGGATGTCTAACGCTTGATGGAAAGCGAAGACGGCAGGCCTCAGGCGGATCGCTGTGATTTTCTAGCTCAGAGGAATTCGATGATACGCTGGAGAAGTACAGGAAACTAATAAAATGATCCGGGAAATGAATCTCGACGTGCGGACCATTACGATGGGCATCAGCCTGATGGACTGCGCGCATCGGATTTGCCGGTGTTTAACCGGGAATATCTATGAACAAATTC
>NW_003302800.1:0-2587 GCF_000142945.1 Phytophthora infestans T30-4 | reverse complement strand
GCAACTCGCGCTGCTTTATCTCGATCTTGACCGCTTCAAGCTGATCAATGATTCGTTCGGCCATAGCTATGGCGACCGTCTCCTACGAGAGGTGGCCCAGCGGCTGAGCTCCTGTGTGCCCAAAAATGCTACCGTTTCCCGTCAGGGCGGCGACGAATTTACGGTTTTCCTGCCTGACACCGGCGGTAAACGGGAAGTGCTCCGCATCGTCAACCAGGTGATCAGCTTATTTTCGAAACCCTTTTACCTAGCGGAAAACGAAATTTTTATCACGGCCAGCATTGGCATCAGCATCTATCCTGAGAACGGTGCAAGCAGCGAAGAGCTGATTAAAAATGCCGATACCGCCATGTACAAAGCGAAGGAAATACCGGGCAACAGCTACCATTTCTTCAGCACCGGCATGGATGCGCGCGCGTTCGAAATCGTTAAATACGAAAATGCCCTGTATAAAGCGCTGGATAACAACGAGATCGAAATCTTTTACCAGCCTCAGATCGATTATAGAGACCGCAGTCTAATCGGAGTGGAGGCGCTGGTCCGCTGGAATCACCCGACGGAAGGGATTATTTCGCCGGATGATTTCATCCCGATTGCGGAAGAGACCGGGCTCATCATTCCGATTGGGGAGTGGGTGCTTAAAAATGCGTGCCGCCAGCTGAAGCAGTGGCATGACCGCGGTGGGGCGCCTATCAGCGTATCGGTGAACCTGTCCGTCCGCCAATTTGAACAGAACAATCTGTTTTCGACGGTTAAAAGCATCCTGAAGAAGCTGGATCTATGTCCGCATTACCTGCATTTGGAGCTGACCGAAAATCAAATTATCAAAAACACCGAAATTACGCTCAAAACGATGGAACAGCTGCTGGGTCTTGGCGTTAAAATCGCCATCGATGACTTTGGAACCGGCTATTCCTCCCTCGGTTATCTGAAAAATTTCCCGATCAGCACGCTTAAGATCGACAAGTCGTTCGTGCAGGAGCTGGGAAAAGACGACGTGACCGCTATCACCAATACCATCATTACGCTTGCTCAAAATTTAAACCTGAACGTCATTGCCGAAGGGGTAGAAACGCTGGAGCAGGCGGAATTCCTGTCCGCCCGTGATTGCTTCCTCATGCAGGGCTACTATTTCGGGCGCCCGATGACGGCGGACGAAATTGCCCGCGAATACTTATCCATTCCCCGGCAGGAGCAGGGAATTTGAATTCCTATTTTAATTTCTGGAGGCTATGAAACGAGATGAAAGCAGCACGTTATGTACTGGAGTACTTGAAGAACTGCGGTGTAGAATATATTTTCGGTATTCCGGCCGGATCGGTAAACGTTATTTTCGATGAGCTGTACGACATGCCGGAAATTACGCCGGTTGTGACCAAACATGAAGGAGCTGCTTCTTACATGGCGGCGGCTTATGCCAAATATGCCAACCGGCTGAGCGTGGCCCATCGGCTGCAGCGGCCCCGGCGGGACCAACCTGGTTACTGGTGCGGCGAACGCGATGCGCGAGCATCTGCCGGTGCTGTTCATTACAGGTGCTGTGCCTATGAACACCGTAGGTTTAAATGCTTCGCAGGAGCTGGATGCGGCGCCGATTTTGCACCGGTTACCAAATACAGCGTACGCGTTAATGAATCCAAGGATGTATTGGCCGAAGTGGTCAAAGCGGTCCAAATCGCCGTATCCGGCGTACCGGGTCCGGTTCACGTAGCTCTGCCGATCGAGGTGCAGGCGGGGCAAGTGGAGCATGCCGAGCTCCCCGGCGCCAGCCGTCAGAACGCCCATGGTGCCGGATGCAGGCACGATCAAACAGGTGGCCGAAGAACTGGCGAAACGCGAGAACGGCATTATTCTTGCCGGTCAGGGCATTCGCGGCTCAGTCGACCAGCTGGTTGAGCTGGCTGAGCTGCTGAACTGGCCGATCATAACGACGCCGGTTGCGAAAGGGTACCTCACGGAGGATCATCCGCTGAATGCCGGCGTGTTTGGGTTTGCTGGCCACGAGTCGGCCTCCAGCCTGATTAATACGGAAGTGCCTGGCCAGGCGCTGCTTGTCCTTGGCTCCAGCCTTGGTGAAACGGCGACCAACAACTATAATGCCAATCTGAACAAAGGACGTTTCACGGTTCAGATGGACTTTGACCAAACCGTGTTTAACCGTAAATACACCGTGGATATTCCGGTGCTCGGCGACATTCATCTCAGCCTGCTGTTCCTGATCGACGAACTCCGTGCATTAGGCCTGGAGAAGAAGGGAAGTAGTGAGCTGCGGAAGGTGGAGAAGCCGGAAGCGCATGTCCTGACAGATGAATACAACACAAAAAATGTCTTCACCGCGCTGCAAAACAGCCTGCCGTCCAATACCCGCTACACCGTGGACATCGGTGAATTTATGTCTTACGTCATCCATTACATGCATGTGGTGGACCGCCACAGCTTTGATATTAACGTCCATTTCGGCGCCATGGGCAGCGGCATCAGCTCCGCGATCGGCGCTAAGCTGGCGGATCCTGAGCGGCCGGTGGTCAGCCTGACGGGGGACGGCTAATTTCTTCATGCACGGCATGGAGATTTTGACCGCAAAAGA
>NW_003302799.1:3972-6492 GCF_000142945.1 Phytophthora infestans T30-4 | reverse complement strand
CACTTACAGACGGAAGAGGAGCAGAAACGCTGGCAGCATGAGAGGGCCCCGACAGGGGAGGAAGTGGATCCGAAACGGCAGCTGCCACCAGCGCCAGTCGTCGACGCGCCAAATCCCGCTCCGATAAGCCGCGATCGCGCTCCAAGACCAGCTGTTGCTGCTGCGTTTGAGCTGCGGCGAGTTGATCCTGGCGTTTCGCGGCGGTCGCATCGGCAGCCTTCAATTTGTCACCTGGATTGACATAACAAGTGAATATGGAGTTACTAGCAAGGGTTAAAAGAGGATCCACGTACTCGTGCGGCGAAGCTTGGATTCCAGTTCTGTTTGCGCCCGCTTGGCTTCCGCCCACTCGGTAGCCGCGTTGTCCCGTTGGAGTTCGCTGTCCGCCAGTTTCGCTTGGATCTCGTCGCGCAATTAAGTTATACGCACGAACTCTTCGAGCGCGTAATCTCGCCCAGCAGACGCTTTTTCGAGCGACTCCATGGTATCTTGCAACTCCTCAGAGAGTTGAGCCAGGGCTACATCCGGCGACGAGGGAGGTGGATTTGGCGCGGGGGACTCTCCACGCGCCGACCCTAAGGTGGATCCGCCATGGGTGGATCCCACATAGTCGTTGGTCACCACCTCCTCTTGGGTCAGACGCAACGCGTCACGGAGTCGGTCCAAGCTCGCGTCCGCGGCTGCCCTAGCAGTCTGAGAATACTCCAGATCCCGCTCGAGGTCGTGGATCCGGGATTGGAGCTGGTGGATCTCAGATCCGGCGAGCGCCATCTCCCTAAGGAGATGGTCGTTGTCATCTCGCATACCATCTCGTTGACGGGAGGCGCGATCCAGCCGTCCGGTCAGGTCGCGGATCTCGACCGCTTGATCAGCCAACAAGAGGCGTAGGTCCTGCGAACGAGAGGCCGCACGGTGCTCCCACCCCTGTGCTCCATAGCCTGGTCATGGACCTGGGCTCGCAAGGTTTGGAGCTGGGTGGCGTGCAAAGACGCAGCTCGGTCGCTAACATCTTGGGCCGCCTGGAGCTCTGCCGTCAAGGTTTGCACCCGATCGGAAAGAGTTTGGGCCAGGGTACGCAGATCGGTGGGCGACATCGAAGAGGGGCTGACCGGAGGAGTGGTGGATGGAGCCTTGCCCGGCGATTGACTGGTACGCTTGGTGGGAGACATGTGTCACGAAGTGGAGAAGGCGGTTGTGGATGCTAGTAGTGCACGTCGTGAACGCTGTTGTGCAGCGCCGACAACGTACAGGAGGCGATTGTGGTGAAGTGCTTTCTCAGAAATAAGAGAATGGGCCTGACGCGGGGTCACTATCCCGAATCAGTGACAGTTTCAAGTGATTAGAGAGGATTTGGGTTGTCGGGCACGGAGGCAAGTTGCCTGTGGTGGATTAGCCATGACGAGCAGCGCCCCGTATGAAATGACGATGGATCTGGTATGAGCGATGTACGAGAAGGCAAGATCCACCAAGACTTATCTCGGATCCACCCTTACCTGGATTCACTTAGATGGATATGGGATATACTATATAAGAGTGGATCGAGTGTGGATCCTATGAAGGAATGATGGTAGGCGTCATCTGAAGGTGGATCTAGTAACCACGGCTAACGAGAAGTCAAGATCCACCGCGAGGCGCCCCGGATCCCATACTTCCGAGTTCGGATCCAAGGAGGGAGGATCCCGCAGAGAGGGACCTGGATCCAGGACACAGGGATAATAGATGCAGTGGATCTCGAACTTTCGTGGGACAATGGGGATCACAGATGGTTGCAAGATGATGTTGGATGACTGGAGAGTTCAGATCCACGACGAGTGTACACGTACCGTGAAGTGGATCCAAGCAGCCTGGATCCGGATGAGTGTACCCATAATAGGGTGACCATAATGATTACGCCATGGATCTGGTGGATCTGAAGATAACACAGCTGGGATGATGGGTCAAGGGAAGAAGGGACATGCAGCCGAGCCTGGTAAGGGATTTAGCAGGTGAAAGACATAGAAGGTAGAAATCCAGGCAGGTATAGGCTTAAATATCAATACAGAACTCAATTTGCACAGTATCACGCAAGTGCATTCCTGCCCTCAAGAACCGGAACTACAATGTCCGTCGGAGTTCACAGAAGGTTGGGAATTGCGAACCTAGTGTTGGTAGCGATAACTGGATAATACATTGGCCAGATCCTACAACCTAGTGAGCTTTTCCTTTACTTGTGCAGATCCGACAGGTTAACCGAATTTACTACTTGGTCGGTTACACCCTAGAGGCTCTCAACTCTCAAGATCCCGTCACAGGAGGCGGCAAGTACGACGCAAAGGAAAACACAATGGCAAGGGAACATAGGCCCCGGATCCATAAGCTCGAATATTCGCTTAGGATTCGGAACAATCCACGGACGCAGAGTGAAGATTTTCCACTGCTGCTCCACCCCATCCCCACGTCTCGCCAAGACACTCAAGCTTCACCACTTGAACTCTTCGGAAGTTACCGAGAGAGTAGATCCCGCCCTACCGACGGGTACCC
>NW_003302799.1:0-3872 GCF_000142945.1 Phytophthora infestans T30-4 | reverse complement strand
TTCTTCAGGTACGCGACTTGATTGGATAACTACATTTCACGCTTTTCTAGGATGCAATCTAGACCACTTGTCGACTCAACACAGCTTGAAGCTCGCAGCTCTCTTTTCCACACTTCGAAAATGTGGTTAAGTCTGTTCCAACGCCTCCAAGAGATACGCGCGCTGCGCGCAAGCGGGCAGCCGG
The DNA here is from genome assembly GCF_000142945.1 of Phytophthora infestans T30-4. Taxonomy (NCBI): domain Eukaryota; phylum Oomycota; class Peronosporomycetes; order Peronosporales; family Peronosporaceae; genus Phytophthora; species Phytophthora infestans. Next base: position 3,688 of record NW_003302799.1, on the reverse strand, counting down.
CAGGACCAGGAAGGACTGACGGGGGGCTGGCGAAGCTGCGTCCCCAGACTCTGATAGACGAGATGCGGCCTCCCGTAGAGCACCACAAAGAAGCTTAACGTCCATTCGACCGCGGTCGCAGACACACGCAGTCACTCCGCCCGTCAATAACTCGACAAATGAGCAGGCTAGCCAGAATGGTGAAGAAGTCATTGCTTCAAGTGTTGGTGCATCGCGCGCATCAACTGTTTCAGCTGGTCAGGTGGACCAAAGCACAGCAGCACGTGTGCCACCATATGGGTCTTCGTCAGCTGTGGTGGCAGATGCTCACAGCGTGCGTGGTATTGCAAGTGATATCGAAGATGCAAATATAAAGCCACCCGCTGCGGTGACAAACGCAATCGCAGCGTTTCCTGAGGTGCCAGGGCTAGTGCTGAAGCCTCCTACAGAAAAGGAGACATCCTATATATACAAATGGGGCGTCCGCGTTGAGGTCGTCGAGCGTGGGGTTCCTGTTCGTCACTGGATTTGCCTAGCTGACGAAACCTGCAGGAGAAACGGAACCAATTTTACACTGTCCTGGGATCGCACGTCTAAACCGGCGAATCACTTAGCAGCGGCCCACCGAGTTGTGTCCATGAGAACGAAAGCACAACTGGGTGAGAAACGAAAACGTGAAGACGAGATCGAGCATTTACGTTCTTCATCCTTGTTCAAAAACAATCCGCGCAGATTTGCCTTACTTATGGAGACGCTACTAATTATCAATAACAACCTCCCTTTCAGATTTGGTGAGTACCGAGAATCCCGTATTGTCGAAGCCCTGCTAAAGCGAGAAGACGTACAGATCATTATAAACGCAGCCAAGATAAGACGAGCAATTATTGAGCTCTATTCGTCCACGCGAGTCGAGATTATGAGCGTGTTGGGGGACAGCAAACTGGGGTCCTTTGGCAATTTCGTCATAATGAGTGATTTCTGGACGTGCAAAATTACCCACAAGAAATACATGGGCGTTCGTGTATATTTCATCGACTCTAACTGGGAATTCCGATCTATTCTTCTCGGAGTGCGCAGATTTTCACCAAGTTATGGAGACCGTGAAATGGGGATTCAAGGTCCTTACAAGGCTTGGACTCTTCAACTACTTGGTGATTTTGGGCTGACTCCGAGTGATTTCTTCGGTGCAACAAGCGACGGTGGCCCTGATGTTAAAAGCTTGCTAAAAAGGGGGCTGAAACTAAAATGGGAATGGTGCATGGCTCACATGGCGCATGCTGCCACTAAAGAAGCCTGCGGAATGAATGGAGATGCTCAGCGGTCCCATAATCCAGTCATGACGGAGCTGATTGCCCGCATCAAGAGAACAATTTTTGACGTCCAGTCTAATGAAAAGACTGGAGATCTGTTTGCTGCACTTTGCCGAACGCAGACAAACACGTCTACTACCCAGTTACTAGATTACGCGGCGAATCGGTTTTTGAGCATCACTGGCACCATCCGCCGAATATTGGAGAAGTGGGGAGCACTTGTCGAGTGGTACGACGAACGCGCCCGCCTCGCCCTCCGACAGCGCGTATCTCCGCCATCTTTCAGGCTGAAAAACCGTCGCAGGGATCTTCAGCAGATTTTATCACTGCTGGATCCAATCTCGAGGCTTAAGAGACTCTGCCAGGCCGAGCGTCCTAACCAAGTAGAAGTGCTCATGGAGCTGTATCAAATACGTCTCGACACATTGAACTTGGAGGAGGCTTTGTTAGATTATCGATCGAAGCCCGATCCGCTCAAGTGGATTGCAGTGGACGACCTGACAGAGATTGCGGTGCAAACTAGGCGATTATTACGCAGTGCTTTTGATTCGCGTTTCTTCTGCCGCTACACAAGTGAGTGTGGTGAAGTGCTTTTTCAGAAATAAGAGAATGGGCCTGACGCGGGGTCACTATCCCGAATCAGTGACAATTTCAAGTGATTAGAGAGAATTTGGGTTGGCTGGCACGGATGCAAGTTGCCTGTGGTGGATTAGCCATGACGAGCGGCACCCCGTAGGAAATGACGATGGATCTGGTATGAGCGATGTACGGGAAGGCAAGATCCACAAGACTTATCTCGGATCCACCCTTACCTGGATTCACTTAGGTGGGTATGGGATATACTATGTACCAGTGGATCGAGTGTGGATCCTATGAAGGAATGGTGGTAGGTGCCATCCAAAGGTGGATCTAGTAGCCACGGCTAACGAGAAGTCAGGATCCACCGCGAGGTACCCCGGATCCCATACTTCCGGGCTCGGATCCAAGGAGGGAGGATCCCGCAGAGAAGGACCTGGATCCAGGGTATGAGGATGATGGATGCAGTGGATCTCGAACTTTCGTGGGACAATGGAGATCACAGACGGTTGCGAGATGATGTCGAACGATTGGAGAGCTCGAATCCACGGCGAATGTACAATTACAGTGAAGTGGATCCAAACGACCTGGATCCGGATGAGTGTACCCATAATAGGGTGACCATGATGATTACGTCATAAATCCGATGGATCTGAAGATAACACAGCTGGGATGATGGGTCAAGGGAAGAAGGGACATGCAGCCGAGCCTGGTAAGGGATTTAGCAGATGAAAGACATAGAAGGTAGAAATCCAGGCAGGTATAGGCTAAAATATCAATACAGAACTCAATTTGCACAGTATCACGCAAGTGCCTTCCTGCCCTCAAGAACCGGAACTACATTTGGCCGTACGAGCTCGGAGAAGGTTGGGAATTGCGAATCTAGTGTTGGTAGTGATAGCTGGATAATACATTGGCCAGTTCCTACAACCTAGTAAGCTTTCCCATACACGTGCAGAAATGTGGTGTAGCGGGATCAGCAAAATCTGCGAGATTGCCAGATCCAACTTTTCAACTGCGCCCAGACACCGACTAACGGAGGGGGTCCCCGATGATCCGTGTTCTGCTGAACTTTCCTCACCTTGTGTACCCGTCGGTAGGGCGGGATCTTGCTCTCTCGGTAACTTCCGAAGAGTTCAAGTGGTGAAGCTTGAGTGTCTTGGCGAGACGTGGGGATGGGGTGGAGCAGCAGTGGAAAATCTTCACTCTGCGTCCGTGGATAGTTCCGAATCCTAAGCGAATATTCGAGCTTATGGATCCGGGGCCTAGATCGTGGATCTGGCCGTAGGGTTGCCTTGCGGGTGTGTTCCCTTGCCTTTGTGTTGTCCTCTAAGTCGTACTCGCCGCCTCTTGTGACGGCATCTTGAAAGTTGAGAGCCTCTAGGGTATGACCGACCAAGTAGTAAATTCGATTCACCTGTCGGATCTGCACGAGAAAAGGAAAAGCTCACTAGGTTGTAGCATCTGGCCAATGTATTATCCAAGTTATCACTAACAACACTAGATTCGCAACTCCCCACCTTCTCGGAGCTCGTACGGCCAAATGTAGTTTCCGGTGCTTGAGGGCAAGGAAGGCACTTGCGAGATACTAATCTAATTTGAGTTCTTTATTTTATTAAGTTAGTCCCCTAGGGGCGTAGGAATAAAACGAAACTTGTCCCGGGCCAATGGTCATTTCCGCTACGAGTTGTCTTGCGAGGGCCATATCCAATTCCCCGTCGAGACGGCTATAGGTAGTTGATCTTCCACTTGATGGGACCCGTAGGAATTCCATGCCCACCTTGTTCTCAAGTCCTCAGCTTGAATACGCCAAAGTGGGAACC
>NW_003302798.1:3789-6452 GCF_000142945.1 Phytophthora infestans T30-4 | reverse complement strand
TTGCGTGGCGACGCGCGCAATCTGTCACTTTTTGCGACCGGATATTCCTCAATTGACAAGTGTCTGACGTCCAGTGAGATCCATAGTTCCACAGCATTCCATCGCGTAGAGTGTGTGCACACAATAGCCGTGCTTCATCGAAAAGGGACAAGGGCACTTACCCGAATTCATGTCAATCAGCCACCCCTTCAAAGGCATACCAAGCGTTTCCATTGTTTGAGTGTGTTATGCCTGTCGGTGAACTCGAAGCTCTGTAGCGAGGGTTCATCCGGCAAGGCCAAGAGACTTTGTGTATTGGCCGATTACTATCGGGAAGTTTTACGTGACGGCTTATTGTTGCCTATTTGCACGACTGGGAGTGCTTGAATTGCATCCCTTTTAGTCTTCCAACCGAGTGTTGCACACTCGGTGATCTCGTAAAAGGCTTACCCATGCCTGGTACCCTTCCGCTGTTGGGACCACGAGGATTCAAAACACCTGCTAGCTTTGCTCGTGCTAGTAGCGTGTTCTTATTTTTACTGGTTGGCCTATATAAGTAGTTTACAAGGTCCAGTTTGTCCCGGTGCAAGGGCAGAACTGGGGTCTTTAGGTCCGCCCGAACGATCGTTTACTATCCTAGTAGACGTATTGTTGTGGGAACATCCTAACTACATTTGTAGCTAGAGTTCACGTGGGATTTCCAACACCACAACTGGTGCCGCGACCCGGGAACATATTGTGACCATTGTGAGCTGTTTGTATGGCCTTCCAGTTTACGAGCTACCAAGAGAAGAAGAACAAGAAAAAGACAAGAAACATGGCGAAAGGACAACCGACGGTACCAGTTACGCCTGCCAAGTCTGGCGGGGCTCGCGACGAGAGTTCAAGCCCGGCTGCGCGCTTTGCAACCGCCACCGAGCTTTCAGTGAGCTTCGACGACGAAGCGGACATCGGTCCTGACGCACACGATTATGAAGATTACGAAGACAAGACGCCGGCTCCAGAGCCAGGCGCAGCGACGCCGGAGACGGCCACGCTATCATCGGGGCTGAGCGGGGCGACCAGGTCCCTTTCGAGGAACCTCGCCGACGAGCTCGATGATGTTGCGGGACCGGAACCCGCCTACGAAGATTATGACGATGGGACCGAAGGTGTTAAACCTTCGGTGGCGAGTGCAAAGCATTCAGCACTGCTGAAGGCACCTCGCCCACCTATCAACGGTGATACACCAGCCGCCAAGCGCGTTTTCGACCGCGTACAAGCGCTGATGCAGAATGATGAGTGGATGCAGCTGTTCAAGCCCATCCCCAAGAAAAAAGCCGACTGGCCTGCGCTTGCGCAGGAACTTCAATACCCAGTCAACTCGGTTTCGACTAGCCAAGTTGCCGAGGATTCAGTTTCGCTACTGTTGTCGCTGGGGTTCGAGAACGAGACGTACCCATCGACGATGTCGCTCCAAGATTGGAGTCCACATGAAGCCGGAGCTGCTCTCCAGAAATGGAAGAAGAAACTTCGGAAGGCGTTTGGCGCTGCTGGCATCAACGCCGGAAAGCAGCCTGTGAGTCGACCGATGATTCAAGATGAAGATCCGTCCACGATTCCACTGCCGCCGACGCCCCCAACGACTCGTTCGTACTCCTCCGACCAAGCGTGGAGCTGAGCGTGGTGGCTTTGGCACTACCGAAGCTTCACCGTACTTTCAAGACTCGCACATGGTTACGCCACGTTCGGAGAGCCGTATGCAGCGTCTTTACGCTGGCAACGAGGGTTCGTTCGGTCGCCGAGGCGGTGCGCGAGCTCCCAAAGGTGGTGCCGGACGTCGTCAAGTCGACAGCGATGGTTCGTCCAGTGACGATGACATTTTGGTGCACATTCGACGAGGAAGATCCTCAACTCGAGTTGATGCGTGAGTTCGTATGCTCTCTCGGCTTTCAAATTTCGGTCTTTGACCCGTGCCTGTACATCAAAGTTGTTGATGGCCACTGTGTGCTCATACTGGTCTACGTCGACGATGTCCCGGTCAACGGAAGCTCACCTGAGCTGATCTCACGCACGAAGGGCGACCTCAAGACACGCTTCGAAATGACTGACAGGCAAGTGTGTGTTCGTCCTTGGGATCGAATTGGTCGACGGCCCAGACGGCAGCGTGACGATGAGCCAACGGCGTTATGTGGGATGACATCCTGGAGCGCTTTAGTATGGAACGAGTGCAAGGTTGTGGGTGAGCCCGGTGGATATAAGCTCTCGACTAGTTCCAAGCAACGCGGGCGACCAAGGTACAAACTCCCCCCGAATTGGGGGAAGGCTATTTTACGGTCTAAAACAAACTTCCACGCCGGGGGAACGAGAGCCTTCTACCAGTTCCTATGCTCTCTCGGCTTTCACAGTATCGGGCTATTAACCCGAGCCCTGTAACATCATAGTGTGTTGATGGACGCCGTTTTGTTCATCACGGTTCCTTACTTCTATAACTGTCCTCGGTGCGACGGTGAAGCTCACCTGGAATCGTAGTCCTACGTGCGAAGGGGCGAAGCCTCTAGACACCACTACCTAAACTTACTTGAAAAAGGAAGCTGGAGTGATTCACTGCTCCGTGTATCAGAGTTGTTTAGAAGAGACACTGGAAGGAGGAGAAGGATGAGATGCCAGAGCACCGTGTGGGGAGGGTAGAAATGCGCTGACAG
>NW_003302798.1:0-3689 GCF_000142945.1 Phytophthora infestans T30-4 | reverse complement strand
GTTCTTCAGTGTCTCGACCAGACGTTCTCGGCGATCAGTCGACAGCTGAGGATCAGCAACATTAGACGCAGTGTAGTCTATCGTCGTGTTGATCTCTTCGGTCAGATCCGGCAGGAATGCCAGCTCCTTCGCGTAGTCGTCCAAGCCAATGTTGTTAGCTGGGTGTTCGTAGAAATCATTTCTCGTATCCTCCGTTGCTTCATTTCCCTCGGTTTTTTAACACTCGAGCAACCGAGATGTATGTTCCGTCCAATGCCGCTACGGATTCTTCCCTTGACTCAACATCGGCATCCGCTTTGATTTCAACAGTCGGTACTGGGTCCATCTCCTTCCCATCCTGGTTTCCCATCTCTGGGCCACCTGCCGAGTCGTTGTTCGCAATATTGAATGCGCAGGCAACCGCCATATTGGGCTGTTGACTTTTGTCGAGTGCCTCGATCGGCCGTTGTCTTGACAGTTCGGCATTCGCACCATTCTCGCGATGAACACACTCAACACCTTCAGCGCGATGCTTGCATCCTCTGGATCAACCACCGATGTCTCGTTTGCAGATTTGGTGGCAAACAAGGCCGGGACAACTTCGTCAAAACTGGTGACTCCATTTAATCCAGTGCTGTTACTTGTCGCTTCCGTGGTCACCCCAGACTTGACACGAACACTCGTTGGCGTATGTACAACGTTTACCGGGCTCAGTAGTTCGTGTGTACGCACTACCGAGGCTTCGTTCGCGTTATTGCCTCCGCCATGGGTTGTCGTGTACGTGTCCCAAAAGATTCTTTCGAAAGAGCTGACCGTCGGCCGAATCCCCGGCTGTCACCCCAGACTCCAGACAGAGATTCCACTCGTTCACGTTCTTCCAGGATCAGTGCCCAGCGTTCTGCACACGTCAGACGATCACTAGAATCCACTAGCGAGTCTTCTAGAGGTCGTGCTAGTACCCCACCGGGTTCTGGGTAGTCTGGTCGATCAACTGCCGAAGACTGAGTTGCGAGCCATTGTTCGTAGATTTCGCATTCACGCTGAAAGAGCTCGCGGTCTCTGCAACCTTCGTAGGCCAGCACTTGCCAGTCTTGGTACTTCTTGGACTCCAGACGCACATAGCCGTCACCTCGTGGCAAATCCCCATCTGGAATCCACATCGCGATCGAGTCGTGTGCTGGTAGGTACACAGTTCGGTCGGACACGTTGGTCAACCGAATGCTCTGAGGCCGTCCACGCCGAAACCTCGTCACTGACGGGATTAACCTGTTCGTTCGACGAATACACAGTACGTGTTCCTCTAGACCGACGTGGCGCTTCGCTAGTCGATATTCTCGCCACTCGTGCGCTTGAATGTCCAAACGCTCGGGTGGCCCGGCGTTAACATGGGAGCCGTACTCTTCGCTGTCGATCATGTTCTTAGTCTTGATCAGCGGGATTTGGACTTCGTGCGGTAATTGCGTCGCTCCGTGAAACAGGTCCAACCGGATCCCCAGCTGGGATCATAAAGTCGGTCCCGAGTACCACGTCGACGCCTGCACTATGTGCCATTACCCACATCTCAAACTCGTACACCATCTCCCATCCGAGCGTAATCTTGACGCACGCTCGCCGCGTCGTAGACACCTTGCCTTCGTTAATACCTTGAATGTCAATGCGGCGTCCGTGATCGGGCACATCTCGGAGTCGCAACTTCTTGGCAAAGGCGTCAGTGATCACACTAACGTTCGCTCCTGTGTCGAGGAGGATCCTCGTTCGCTGGTCGTTTACAGCGCCTTGCACCAGAGCTCTCATTCTGATCCGTCGGTCGAATTTCTTGGCCGACCACAACCCTGTCTCTTGCCAGGGCTCAACTTTATCATCTTGGAGTGACCCTTGGGCTCGTCTCGCGCTGCACTCGAATCCTGTACCTACCAGCACACGACTCGATCGCGATCGAGTCGTGCGGATTCCAGATGTGGATTTGCCACGAGGTGACGGCTATGTGCGTCTGGAGTCCAAGAAAGCCAAGACTGGCAGGTGTTGGCCTACGAAGGTTGCAGAGACCGCGAGCTCTTTCAGCGTGAATGCGAAATCTACGAACAATGGCTTGCAACTCAGCCTTCGGCAGTTGATCGACCAGACTACCCAGTACCCAGTGGGGTGCTAGCACGACCTCTGAAAGACTCGCTAGTGGATTCTAGTGATCGTCTGACGTGTGCAGAGCGCTGGGCACTGATCCTGGAAGAACGTGAACGAGTGGAAGCCTGTCTGGCGTCTGGGGTGACAGCCGGGGATTCGGCCGACGGTCAGCCTTCCGAAGAACCTTTGGACACGTACCCGACAACCCATGGCGGAGGCAATAATGCGAACGAAGCCTCGGTAGTGCGTACACACGAACTACTGAGCCCGGTAAACGTGGTACATACGCCAACGAGTGTTAGTGTCCAGTCAGGGGTGACCACGGAAGCGACAAGTAACAGCACTGGATTAAATGGAGTCACCTGTTTTGACGAAGCTGTCCCGGCCTTGTGTGTCTCCAAATCTGCGAACGAGACATCGGTGGTTGATCCAGAGGATGCAGGCATCGCGTTGAAGGTGTTGAGTACGGCACCGAGTATTCATTGCAAGATTGGTGCAAATGCCGAACTGTCAAGACAGCGGCAGAACGAGGAGCTGAACAAAAGTCAACAACCAAATATGTCGGCGGCCCGCGCATTCAATATTGCGAACGACGACTCGGCAGATGACCTAGAGATGGGAAACCAGGATGGGAAGGAGATGGACCCAGCACCGACTATTGAAATTAAAGCGGATGTGCAGCGGGGCTGCCGTAGCTTTAGCGTCAGAGGAAGACGTTCGACTCAAAGAGTCACTAATACTAAGTTCCTTATCCAAAGGACACTTACAGCCCAAGACCAGGGCTCAAAGTTAACACCTTAACTTTTATGCTTCAAAACCAGAAGTGATTTATTTACTATTATTGCGGCCAAGCCGCCTAGGGGTAAATGTATCTCTTTAACTATCTAGCATAGTTAAACCTAATCAAATGCATAACGTGTGGCTTTCAGCCAACGTACTGAGAGACCTTGTTAACTCTCCAACTTATGTACTGAGAGTTTGTTAACTCGCCGGGTACTTCGTACCCCTGTGTGTTCCACACCATGTAACCCCGTTACACTCTCCCTCACTAAGATGAGAACATTCCGTTCTCGAACTTTCCTCAGCGAAGTCACGTCTTGTCAAGACGACGGAGGTCACTAGACCTCACCTGTGCGTTCTGCAGCTCCACGAGCTCACAAACGCGTTCGCATCCTTGATGCCCTGGCACTCCCACTCCGGCCCACGGCCCAACGTCTCCCAGCGCGTCGCGCCGCCCCTGCCTCGTCGGTCCCAGACCCCCAACTGCGCTCCGCAACTGCTCCAAGAGCATCTTCGTCTCTTTCGGTGGCGGAGTACCACCAAGAGTATCGCCGTCGACACGGTCAACGCTCCATGAGCCGTCAACAAGAAGAGAGCAAAGCTCAAAGCTCGTCAGAGCCGCGGGCGCCGCCCAGAGGGAACGATGGTCTGTTCTCGGAACTCGAAGAGGGCGAAGTCGATTACGACGAGCCCATGGGTAGTGAGGATCACTCCAACCCAACCTCTCCGAGGTCGCACGCTGGTGCCGCGTCTTCCCCAGCTTCCTCTGTGAGGTCTAGCCGCTCAACGGCGCGATCTCCAACAAGAAG
>NW_003302797.1:1370-6547 GCF_000142945.1 Phytophthora infestans T30-4 | reverse complement strand
CCCAATAGCTCTTTACCACACTGATAGAGAGATTCCACCTAGTACACGCCTCCAGTAGGGATGTCACCCTCTCGCACAGCTGATCCCACGATTCTGCCGGGATTAGAATGTCGTTGATATAAGATCTGCGTCCTAAGACAGACGGGGTCCCAGGATCCCCTGGCTCTCCAGTTTCGAATGGATCCACTTCGGTAGGATCTTCCCCGGATCCACCCCTTTCGGGTTCCGGTATTCGGGTGAATCCATAGAGGGCGTTATCGATCAGGCGTTGGTAGATCTGGGGTGCGTTCTTCAATTCAAACGGCATCCGGTTCCACTCGAACAGTCCAAACGGTGTGATGAATGCGGATATTGCGCGGACTCGATCCGTCATAGTCACCACCCAGAAACCACTGGCCATGTCAAGAGAACAGTACCAGAGTACTTTATCCAAATCCTCCAATAGCTCATTGATTAGAAGCATTGGATACACCATCAATCGGGTCAGGCCGTTAACTAGCCGGTAATCAATGCACAGACGTATATCCACACCGTTCTTCTTGATGATGATTACCACCGGAGATGCCCACGGGGACGTTGAGAAACTGATGGTCTTGGCTTGCAGCTGGCCTTTTAATCAGATCCGATAATTTGTCTCGGAACTGAGGTGCCACCTTCCGCACCCTTTGAGCGATCGGTTTCGTGTCGCCGACATCGATGTCACATTTGACTCCGCGGGCAGCGGGCGGTAATGCATTACCTTTACCAATCAGCAGGTGTCAGCTTTCCCAGATCTTCTGACGTAACCGATCCACTTCCGCGGGCTCGTTCGTCCCTGGTTCCACTTGGATATCATCAACCGTGACCTCTTCTGTGGTCAGTGGTACCTCCGGGATCACCGCCAGGCCTTCTCCGATATCATCGGCGTGTAGATCCCCGCCTTCATGGTAACAGACTTGTTCATCTTCTGTCTTCGTCGGATCCACCATTGGTTCTAAGCACCGCGACCCTGTTTCACTCGTCATTCCTTCTGTCTTCGTGGGATCCGGTACCCCGGTACCGGGGAAGCCACCAGTTGGATCGACTTGATCATCGAGCGAGTTTAAACACGACGGTTTCTGTTTGACTAGTGTTGCCATTCGCGATAAGGATCCAGGCACTTTGTCCCATGAACAGCTAGGATCCACTCGGGGGTCAGCGGGATCTGGCGACCCGGCTTCAGCCCTCTGCGATCCTTCATCCACCGACCCTGAGTTATCTAGGGGCCTGCTCTGGGGATCATCCCCAGTCTTGGATCCAACCTCTATCGCTTGGATCTCAATCCGACGATCCCTCTGCAGGATCTTTCGCGGAGTTGGATATGAAGGCCGATCCACCAAGGGGCCAGTTGGCCCCGCCGGGAGCTCCACCTCTCCGAGAGATTCGATCTCGGTAGTCGCCTCGTACGCCAGATTCTGCCATTCTTTGTAGCGACGGGATCCCACTGACACATATCCAGGTCGCCTAGGGATACCGTCCTTCGCCAACCATCGCCCGATCTCCTCATAATGGTCCAGTAATAGTCTCTTGTCGCTGACGTTCGTGACCTGGAGGTATTGTGATCGACCTGGTCCCTGGATTACGGTAGGCATTCATTTCTCGCCCCGAGTGACCCACAGTTTCTCATGTTCCACCCACTTTAACCGATCTGGCAGCTCCCAGGTTTCTCCGGGCTCAATCCAGGTCGTCTTATCCGCCCTTATGATCCTCATCTTCGCCCCGTACAATGGTCGCCGTCCGCTGAGCTGGATCCGCATCTCGTCCGGGAAACACAGTGTTCCATCTGCCAGATCCAAGCTTACTCCGGCTGATACCATGAAATCCATCCCGAGGATGGCGTCTTGACCCGCGAGATCTCCAACCCAAATATCGAGCCAGTATACCAAACAACCTGCCAGCGTGATCTTGATCCGCGTTCTCCCATTCGTACGGTACACGCCTTCACCAATCCCAACACAATCTTGGATCCGACTCCCATCCACTTGGCACCCAACCTTACGAGCAAAGGCGGTATCTAGTATAGACACCTCGGCACCACTATCTAGGAGTAGGATTGCTTTTTCATTGTTGATCTTGCCCCCTACCTTGACTTGTCTGAACCACTTTCCTGGGGCATGGTACTTCCAGTATCCACGGGACTCCCCTGTTAGCAGATCCATGGATCCAACATCCTCAGATCCAGAGGATCCAGTGACCAGACAGACCTTAGGTGGATCTGCAGTGACCTTACCCTTGGTAGGCTCAAACCATTGACCATGTTGGCGCTTCTCCCAATAACCACGTGCCTCTCCCCTTTGTAGATCCAGGGTTGAAGAGACTTCGGATCTGGCAAACTCATCCACTTGGCGCAAACTAGAGATCTTGGCAACTGACACTTCATGTAGATCACGTGTATTATCGACTGGATCTAGGGTCCTGCTACCTGGATCTAGCGATGTCTTGTTCACAAATGCATAAATGCAGTACCTAGAACGCTCGGCTCGTACCGGATTCAAACCCGGCGAGCGTCCTAGTTTAACATCTTCTCGGCCACTTCTGGCAACATCCCTCGGTGCTTGGCTGGATCAAACCATTGGCGGATCTGGTTGTAGAATTCTTCCATCGGGCACTTGCCGACGTCGTGAATCTCGCCACACCCGCGACCCACGTAGAAGCAATGATCCCCGGGATGACCTTTCTTGCCACACTTCTCACAGACCAGATGTTTCCAGCATCCAGATTCAGTGTGCTTCCGGGATCCGCACTGCGAACACCTGACTTGTGCTGCCCCGTCCATGAGATCTCGGGATCTGTACATCCCACGGCCCCCGGGTACGGTATCCCCCGGTCGAGAGCTGTCTCCTGTCTTCGCCGTTCGATCGTTGGACGCAGTGAGACAGACTTGACGGTAATCTTCAGGGTCGGAGTCCGAGCCGTCGGATCCTGATTCAGTTCCTGAGTCGGGCGCCGTGACCTGGTGGACACGTCGAGCTGGGGCCGTAGGCGTCGGAGCCTTTTGGCGATACTTGCCGGATCCGACCGCCGCCTTCTTCTGGCGGTGTTTCGCGCGATCCACCGCCCGCAGCACTTCCTCAAGCTCGTCTGCGTCGGGAAGTCGTAACAGGGTCAGCCTGTCGACCAGATCCACGTCTCCCAACGTCTCGATGAAATGATCCACGTGTTCCCGCAGTACCTTGGATCCCCCATCCTTGATTTTCAACTTGGCCCGTAGACCGGCCACATTTAGTCGATGTAGGTATTCTAACGGGGATTCATCCGATCTGCGCGAGCATGGTAGTATGTCGTGCCACCGACACTCCCAATCCACAGTACTGTGTCTGGAACTGCGCAGATCCTGGCCATTTTTTCTTGGGGATCGGCCCGGTGCGGATCCCAATTCTTGGTTGGCCGGTTAGCAGACCCGCAAAGGTCAAACACTTCTCAGCATCCGAGGCTTGGCCTCTCATGAGGGCCGACTTGACTTTGCTGATCCATGTTCTCGCTCGGCTTTCATCTTGATCCTTGCCCGTGAACTCCTTCAGATCCGATATGGTTGAGATCCGTACCCTCTGAATCATGGACGATCCACCCGCCCCGACTGCGCTTGTGGTTACCACCGCTGATGAAGGGGATGGGCCATCCAGATCATCTGGGTCGAACTCATCATGAGAGTTGTCTCCCTCCACTGACTCCCATCTCCACGTCTCGTGTCCCATGTTCGTGGAGCACTTTGCGCTTGTGGCACGGGCGCTCTCATACCCTGTTTCGGCCAGGAAACGACTCATCGCAGCTTTGAAGTGTCGCTGCAGGGTGACCGAGGAAGTGTCGGAAGAGCCTGTGGCCGTCTGGTCCACTGGCGAATCAGGATCTGTGAGGCGATTACCTTGAGCCCGATCTGACGATAACCCCACTGGTTTCTTGCCGGATCTGGCTCGATCCTGGCTGGATTGTATCAGATCACGGGTAGGGCGTACTGGATCCCGAGCCTTCACGTTCACAGGGACTTCCTGTCCCCGGATCCTCGCCAGCGCTTCCAGCATGGATGCCCCGGAGGGTCCTAAAGTCATGCGTCGTGGTTCGGACGACGTGTCTGACTCATCCTCAGCGGCGGATTCGTAGTTCGAGGATGCAGCTTGGCTGATCCTCGGTGACGACACTAGATCCATAGTGCGCGACCTTTCTCCGGTGATGGACTTAACTCTGGCAAAGAGGTCCCGCGTCGCGGATACTATGAGATCCAAGTCTAGCTCGAAGATATCGTCTGCTTCGAGCACACCAGCTACGATGCCTGACTCCGTAAGCAAACGTAATAGATCCTTGACTGCCACCAACTTGTTCGCCGTTTTCGTTGGTGCTCTCACCGGTTCCCTTGGATCTTCGATCTGTCGTGGATTCAGGATCTGCATGACAGGATCTTGATGCAGGAAGTCGCGTAAAGCTTGGTGGCGATACACAAACTCGAGATCCTTGTCGGACCAGCTTGACCTGGATCCAGCTTGGTCTTCTTCCGACTCTGGAGCTTGCATCTTCTTCCGCGTAGTCTTACTTGTTTTCGTCTTCTTTCTCGTTGCTTCGACTAGCGGGGTTGGGTTTAGGTACGGTGTTGGCTTAACCGGTGAATCTGCAATGCGTACCGTTTCGCCTTCACTTTCCCTTGTTTTGTTAGCAGATCTTGACTTGCGTCAAGATCCGCAGGGGTCCCCGAGGGGACCTGGGGAGGATAGAGAGGTTTCTCTTCTAGATCCGGATCCGGATCCACCTCTCTTCCGTCGACAGAGTTCCTCCCAAAACTCCATCGATCCGCGGATCTTGTTTCATTCAGCAGCGTCTTCGTCGATCCGACCTCCGACGACGCCTCTTCCCCTGGCTCAATCTTCACTTGAGCATCTTCTTGGGACTCACGGTGAAATCCCGAGTCACCAAAAGATCCGGGCACGCGCACCATTGTGGTGTAGCGGGATCAGCGAAATCTGCGAGATTGCTGTATCCAACTTACCAACAGCGCCCAGACACCGACTAATGGAGGGTCCCCCGATGATCCGTGTTCTGCTGAACTTTCCTCACCTTGTGTACCCGTCGGTAGGGCGGGATCTGCTCTCTCGGTAACTTCCGAAGAGTTCAAGTGGTGAAGCTTGAGTGTCTTGGCGAGACGTGGGGATGGGGTGGAGCAGCAGTGGAAA
>NW_003302797.1:0-1170 GCF_000142945.1 Phytophthora infestans T30-4 | reverse complement strand
GAGTTATGCGAAGATGACCAACGACCATCTCCTTTAGGGAGATGCACTCGCCGGATCTGAGATCCACCAACCTCCCAATCACGGGATCCACGACCTCGAGCGGGATCTGGAGGATTCCCAGACTGCTAGGGCAGCTGCGGGATGTGAGCTTGGACCGCCTCCGTGACGAGTTGCGTTTGACCCAGGAGGGAGGTGGTGACCAACGACTATGTGGGATCCGCCCATGACGGATCCGCCTTAGGGTCGGCGCGTGGAGGGTCCCCCGCGCCAAATCCACCTCCCTCGTCGCCGGATGTGGCCCTGGCTCAACTCTCTGAGGAGTTGCAAGACACCAAGGAGTCGCTCGAGAGGGCGTCTGCCGGACGAGATTACGCGCTCGAAGAATTCGTGCGTATGACTCGATTGCGGGATGAGATCCAAACGAAACTGGCAGACAGCGAGCTCCAGCGGGACAAGGCGACTACCGAGTGGGCGGATGCCGAGCGTGCGCTAACGGAGCTGGAATCCAAGCTTCGCCGCATGAGTACGTGGATCCTCTTTTAGTCCTTGCTAGTAACTCCATATTCACTTGTTATTGTCAATCTAGGTGACAAATTGAAGAAAGCAGACGCGACCACCGCAAAACTCCAGGATCAACTTTCCGCAGCCCAAACTCAGCAGCAACAGCTGATCCTGGAGCGCGATCGCGGCCTGTCGGAGCGCGATTTGGCACGTCGACGACTGGCGCTGGTGACAGCTGCCGTCTCGGATCCACTCCCTCCCTTGTCGGGGCCCTCTCAGGCTGCTAGCGTTTCTGCTCCTCTTCCGTCGGTAAGCGGGGCGGATTCGTCGACTGCGAAACGCCCGCGTAGTACATCTCCCGCTCCTAGCACCGGATCCTCCCGTCCCCATAAGCAGGCCCGAGCTTCCCCGAAGGCCAAGCCCAAAACGAATCCGGTTTCTAAATCTGTTCCCGCAAGCGGGATCCACTTCTGTGTCCAAGGCAGGATCTACACCCGCGCCCAAGACTTCCGTTTCTCCCTCGAAGTCAGGTGCCGGATCCAAGTCTGGATCCACCGCTAGATCCAAGTCTACCTCGGCGTCTAAGACTGGACCCGTTGCTACGTCCAAAACGGGATCGACGGTGTCCAAAGTCGGGATCGACGTCCAAGACGGGATCCACCGCTGGAA
>NW_003302796.1:5535-6881 GCF_000142945.1 Phytophthora infestans T30-4 | reverse complement strand
TCGCATTCGTGGTAACAGGAATAGAGGTTTTGGAGGCAGAGGGAGTTAACAAGTCAGCGCAGCTCAAGCCAAGGTTTTGGGTATGCCTATCCCGTGAAGGTAGTGCGGACTCCAGCACCACTCAGTTTCGGTTTCTCTGCTCAAGACCAAAGCTACAGTTCCTCGAAGCTCTTCGACCTAGTCATCAGTATGACCTCGTCCGCCCCAAGCACTCCTCGTGCGGCCTCGTCCGCCCCCAACTCTCCTCGCGTTGTCTTAACGCAGCCCGACGCTGACTCATCGGGAGCTCGCTCATCCCTCGCATCGTCGATGCCCCTACCGCAACCTGACGATAGTGGGACTCCAGACGAACCGCTGGATGCCAAGCTGTCTGCCAACCTCAGCGGTAGCCTTCCGACGCCATCCCCGGCTCCAGCTCCGGCCGAGGGAGCCCAGCACTCAGCTCCAGATGGAACCGTCATCATCGTTGACGGGAACGACGACGTTTTTTTTGCCTCGCCACCACAACGCTCAAGTCCACGCATTGCCACGCGGAAATCTGGTGCTGCCGGTAAGAGGAAGGCAAAACGTGCACTTGCTGCTGCACCTGGCCTTGTACCGAGTGAACCTTCGAAGAAGCCGAAGCGCAAGTCTGCACCACCGGCACCGACCGAAACGCATCGTCCTCTGGCCACCGCGTGCAGCTCGGAGGACGAAATGGCTACCGCCAGCACTAGCGGAACCCTGGCTGCTGTTCCTTCTGCACCCGTAGGCACCACAGCCTCTGCTATACCCACGACCAGGCGCCCGCCGTCAGCGCCACGACGGTATATCGTGTACACGAGTGAAAGTCTCGCACCACCTCCACCGTCGCGCCAGGCCAGACCGTCTACGTCGACGTCCATCACAGGTGGTACTGCCCGCCAATCTGCTGAGAGCCATGTACCACGGCCTCAAACGGCGTCGTTCCGGCTCGACGAGTTTCTTGACGACCTTGAGCACGCGGAACCGCCACTACCAGCGCTCGCTCCGCCCTCAGCCTCCTACCGACCGGCTGGAGAGTCCCTCGACAGCAAGGTTGACCGGCTGGTGATGGATTTACAGCAGCGACTACAACCCGGTCAGGACACGATTTCTTCTGGCTCCAACCAGACGCCTCAGGACTTACACCCTAAAATGTGTATTGTACCGCCGCCTACGCTGACGGACGCAACGTCGACCTGGACACTTCCTCATCTGGGAAACACGGAGGACATGTCCGATCGGGATGTTTGCCACCTGCGCTGTTCCAGCTTCCTCGTGCCGCGCACAAGGGTCAAGGGGGAGTACTACCCGCCTCAGACTCACCAGCTAGCTGCTCATCGGCT
>NW_003302796.1:0-4988 GCF_000142945.1 Phytophthora infestans T30-4 | reverse complement strand
CAGCACGTGAACGCGTTCCTCGGGCGTGCGATGTCGCACTTGCTTGATGACTCCCCTGTGTGGTGGCGGAATTATTGCGAAGCCATTGATTACCACGGTACTGAATGGCAGGCAGCGCTGAACGGCCTCGCGCTGCGCCTCTCTCGCGCTCACCATGCGTTTGCAAGCTCAACATCTAGACCTACCGGCAATGGTGTACCATCAGCGCCGCGCAGAGGTCCTTCAACTCGTACTCCCATCATGCCCGACTACATCCGACGCCAAATCCCGCGCGATACCGCTGGTTTGGTGCCATGCCTGCGCTTCATGGGTGGTGGTATGTGCCACGGCGGAAGCACAGATCGGTGCGGTCACGGTTGACGTACACACACGTGGGAAGGACGGCTGCCACGAGATCTTCAGGAGTTTATCGACCGGCACTGCGGCGCTGACCGCCGGCACGACGGTCGCCGTGGACGTCAGTGAGGAGGCTGAGGTGCAGTGAGCTCTGCTCCACTTCGGTCAACAAGCCGTTTGCACCAATACACGCATCTTTCTGCTACAGAGTTTAGTTCCCCGTCGAGTCCCAGTCGGCCGGCAGCAGTGTGGTTTCATATTTTGCGCCAGCGTCCATACAGCCGCCGGCGGGATGTGGAGCGCAGTCACTGAAACCCGTCGAACATGGGCGCAGTTACCAGCATGATACCAACATCAGTACCTCACAATTTCAACCGAATTCGCACCACGGCAATTCGGGTTCACACGGGTCGCCCCACGGCACCCAACCACTGAAGCCCCATGGCACTCAGACACCAACGCCCCCCGGCTTGGACGTCACCGTACAGAACACACTGGAGGCGATCCACAGTACGGCGACTGCCGGACTGTCAACCACAGTCGGAGACGCCACCAATTCCTCTAGTCGAACGTGTCACATCTGCTCTCCAATGTTCCCTAAGCCCCCTGCGCCTTGTTTCCGACCCGCGCCAGCGATAGCCGCAACGAGGCGCATGACGGTAGCCGCGTTGGCTAGGCTCGAACTGTGGGAGTCAATCCGTATCCGTCGGATCAAACGCGCGTTGCGTGCTGTCGGACTTACCCTCCCAGCATGCGACTCCGGCGAGGACCGGTCCTCCAGCGAAGGCTTAAACAAAGCGTTACAGGCAACGCTGTCGGAGGTCGTACGACGCACGCGTATGCCTCTTCCCCAGCTCGCCGAGCTCCTTCGCGGCCAGACCAAAGATGACTACCGACCGAACAAAGGCACGATACCGGCCGTACTATCGGCAACCTGTGCCGGATATGAACACCTCCCACAGCTTCTTGCCATCGCAGAGGCAGGAGCGCAAGTACCGCTATTACAGCCACTACCCCCTCAGCAGTGTCGGCCTCGCAACCATGGTTCAGCGGATGAGCGCTACGCTGTGCTCGTGCGCAACATCCGGAAAGAGCAGGATGCCTGACGTTGTATTGTGGTCGACATCGACCTTCTTTCAATTTGGACCGAAGTTCATATTAGCTCATTCGGAGTAGTGGACAAAGGGGACGGCGACAGAGCAACCACCAGTCGCGTCATCTATGATTTATCACACCCTGTTGAGCACTCGATCAACGACTTCACGGACCAGGCGGCGGTGTGCCAACCGGATTTCGTTCACTGCGATGCGATTGCCATGGCGATTACACGGCAAGAAGTACAGTTCCCGGGCGCTGATATCGCTGTTCAAGCTGGCGACGTTGCGTCGGCTTTCAAACACGTTTGCATCCACAGCAACTCAGTCCACCTTTTTGGCGGGTGCCTTGACCGCGACACCGCGCTCGTAATCGACATGTCGGCAGCTTTCGGCTGGTCAGGATCCCACGGTAACTACGGTGGGGTCGGTGGGGCTAACGCACACGACCACGGATATTCTACCAGCACACATAGCCCAACGGGTCTTTTCAACTACTGCTGGGTGGACGACCATATTAATGTCGCCGCCGACGTGGGCTCGAACTGCCAGGACGCTGAGCAGTCCCTTCGCTACGCTATGCTGACCGTTTCGGGGCCTCGTGCCATCAATGAAGACAAGTTCACCCGCTGGAGCACACGGCAAAAGGCGCTGGGCCTTATTTTTGACACCTCGCAGGGTCTGATTTCAATGCCAGCAACCAAGATCGCGAAAGCCCAACGTATCGTGACTACGGCACTCCAGGTATCCACGCTAGGTCGCTCGGAGTACCGTTCACTCCCTGGGTGCCTTCGTTATGTGGCTACGTGTGTTCGTCCGGCTCGTTCCTTCCTTCAGCGCCTCCGCCACCTCCATCGGTGGGAAACTGTACCTGTCACGGATTCAATGCGGCAGGATCTGCTGAGGTGGTTACATATTCTGGGCCGCCCTGTATTGAATGGTGTTTCACTGGCTTATTTTGGACGCCATCCCCAACCCGACGTCGTGGTTGAGATGGACGCCTCCGACACTGGGTTGTGTGCTCTCGTTCGCGCGGACAGGACCGTTCTCGTCTACCGGTTTTCAAATGAAGAGCGGGCGTTGATCTCGAGAACCAAAGACCAATCATCTGTGGGCTTCGACATCAATTATCGGGAATTGTTGTCGGCAACTATGGCAGCGCACATGTGGGGGGCCGCCCGGTCGAGCCGCTACGGCACGCGGGCAGCATCCCGACCAGTACATGGGCACTTCCGCATCGACAAGATGTCGGCAGTGGGTTGGCAGTCCAAAATGGTAGCCACAAACTCACGCGCACAGACCCTTATCCGTCTTCTCGGTACTTGGGAGGTGAAGTGGAATCTTCGTTTCTCGTCGTCTCACATCCCGGGGTCAGACAACACGACTGCGGACGCCGGCTCGCGACGTACTGACGACGGCTCAGCTGCTAACTTATTTTCCAGCCTCACGCATGACTGGTGTCAGGTTTCTCCCAACGTGACGTCGGCCAATCTCGAGCGGATATGGCTTTCCATCTCCGGGCGCACTCCGTTGCAGAGTAAAAGTTCGGCCAGTATGCCAGGGCCCTGAGAAAGTGACTGGTCTGGTGCTCCCGTCGGGGGGTTCATCCGACACTCGAGCCCATGTCCTTATGCGCATTTATTCAGCACATTACCGATTTTGCACTGCTGGGATTCCGCGAAGGCTATGGATCCGGCCTACCAGTGCGCAGTACAACAATTACGGCCACGCTTACGGGTATTCGACATTTCTTCGCTGCCGTGGACCTACACTTCCCGTCTGACCATCCACAGGTTCGCATGCTTATCAAGAGCATTAGTCGCCTCAACACGCCGGTGAGGCACAAGGCTCCGGTCTCCTTCCAGTTGCTGGAGACGTGCTTTTACTCCTTTCACATGGAGAAGCCCTTTCGCCAAGCCCTTTGGGGGGTACTGTGTCTGGCTTTCTTTTTCCTTCTGAGACGCTCCGAGATCGCAGCGGTGAGCTCCAACAGGTTTGCATGGCTTGCTCTGAAGGCTAACGACATTACCGTTCTTGGCTCGAGCGATCAACCAACTCTTGAGGCGAAGGATGCGTCGGCAGTGCACATTCGGCTTACCGGATCAAAGACGAACCAACAAGGAGACCCTACAAGACGGTTTCTGCGGCGCTCGGGACACCCGTTCGTGTGCCCAGTGCTGGGTGCTCTGTGCCTGCTTAAGGCAAGGCGTTCAATTCCTGCCGATGTTCCCGCGGCAGTGTACACTAATGAAGATGGCGTTCCTGAGTGCGTCTCGGGTCACCAAGTATCTGAAGCAATCCGACAAGCGGCGGCAAGTACAGGAAAGATCCCTAGGGTGTACAGCGCGCATTCACTCAGGGCAAGAGGGGCAACGCACATGTATCGCGCAGGCATTGACACTTTGACAATTCAGTTTCACGGTCGCTGGGCGTCGGATACTTTCAAGCAGTACACAAGATTGTGCCAGGAATCAGTGGCCACTCTGTCGGCTAGAATCATCAGCGGATCCAAGCAACTACACAACCTCCAGTGAAGTCAGAGGTGTAGCCCCTACCTTTCGGTGGGGAATCAGCCCGTTGTCTCTACAAGACCGTGCTGAGGGCCAACACCAAACCATAATCGACTGCTATTTTCCCCAACGATCGTGTAGCTGTGGAAATTGACATTCGTGGTAACAGGAATAGAGGTTTCGGAGGCAGAGGGAGTTAACAAGTCAGCGCAGCTCAAGCCAAGGTTTTGGGTATGCCTATCCCGTGAAGGTAGTGCGGACTCCAGCACCACTCAGTTTCGGTTTCTCTGCTCAAGACCAAAGCTTCCACCACACCACTCCCTAGATTTAGTTATATTTATACTACATATTTAGTATTTTAGGGAATCAGCCCGTTGTCTCTACAAGACCGTGCTGAGGGCCAACGCCAAACCATAATCGACTGCCATTTTCCCCAACGACCGTGTAGCTGTGGAAAGGTGATGTTACGTCTGTCAATCCGCATTATCCCTTTCCGTTTGCTAAGAAACGATCAAAACCGTATAAGAAAACCCTACTGAACGGTGGGTACACATCCATTTCATCGTGCCTAGTCCCATCTTGCCGCAAATCGATCCATATAACGTGCTGTACATTCTCCGTCCCGATAAAATGCAGCTATTTTAGAAAATAGCTGAGGCGGCATTATCTGTGAGAGGTGCAGTAAAAAAATACACTGCGCCAGCTTTAAAGTCTCTTGCCGTGAAGCTATGCCAATTAGAATTCTAGTCCGCGTGCAGGAATATTTGTGATACACTCACTGAGTGGCGATTTAATTTCCCTTAGTACAGCGTAGGTTATAAGTATTGCTCAACATGTCTCTTCCAGCACAGTCAGCGCATTATATACGAGTTTCCCCAGCGCGCTGTCGAATGCATTACTGTGTGGGTACAACGTTTCGCAAGGTTTTGGTGACACCACTTCACAATAGAGATACGTCCATTTCCGCGGCCGTGTCTTGTTACACGAATCAATTTAAATCTGACAATACCGAAAACCACTCGTTTAGGGGAGAAACCAAGGAGCGCCG
>NW_003302795.1:5326-8556 GCF_000142945.1 Phytophthora infestans T30-4 | reverse complement strand
CCCGCCTGGAGGGACCTGGATCCAGGGTATAGGGATGAGGGATACAGTGGATCTCGAACTTTCGTGGGACAACGGAGATCACAGACGGTTGCGAGATGATGTTGGATGATTGGAGAGCTCGGATCCACGGCGAGTGTACCATTACAGTGAGGTGGATCCAAGCGACCTGGGGCCGACGGGAAGGTCGTCACTGCCCCCAACGTCCAAGTGGATCTGGCCGTCAAGTTTGAAGACTTTGACAGCCTCGAACAGTTCACTGTTCTCGATAGGTATCCATATGATATGATCCTGGGCATGCCCTGGCTTGAGAAGCACGAGCCCTGGATCGACTGGCGAGGCAAGGCAATCGGTGCCAGCCGCCCTGCGCAGTCCGACAGAGCATTGGTGAGTCATGTATTCACCTCTGTCAGGACCCGGGGCGCCCGCGAGGGCTGCCAGGGTACCAAAGCATCCGGCAGATGCTTGGGAGTCGTCGACGTATATGACGACTCCGAGGATGTTTTGATGGTGGCCGCGCCCAGAAGAGGCGCTGGCAAAAATGGGTAACTTAGGTCCACAGGCGGGTAACTTAGTTCCGCAGGCAGCTGCAGCTGTCATGAACACTGAGAACAGCGTGTTCAGAGTGGGTAACAGAGTTCCACTCACGGTCGCCCAGACCATAACTGAAGAGTAAGACGTCGGATACGCTTCCTGGGTGGGTAACACAGTGCCACACGCGGTCGCCCAGACCTTAACTGAAGAGGAAGGCGTTGAACACGCTTCCTGTGTGGGTAACACAGTGCCACACGCGGTCGCCCAGACCTTAACTGAAGAGGAAGGCGTTGAACACGCTTCCTGTGTGGGTACAACAGTGCCACACGAGGCCACGAGTGCCTCGGATGTCGTAGCGACGACATCCCTAGACGTGGGCAGCAAAGCTCCCCGTCACAGACGCCGTCGACAAAGACGCCGCCTCCGCCTCAAGTCGGATCCGAACTTCGTTCCGATCGACGTCGCCTCAAGCGACTCGGAGTCCAGGGCCCGGGCTCCTCCGACAAGGCCGGTGGAAGAGTGTTATCACTTCTTCGATGGCGAGACAGGTTTACCCGTCAAGGCATCTGGTGTCCACTTGGAGCCGTTGCCAGAGGTTGCGGAGATACTGAACCTCGAGGAAATGACGGCTGAGTCTTTCCTGGCCAACCTCAAGGCTGGAGAGACTGCTGAGATGGTACTCATGAGACCTGAGACCACTCAGGAGGAGCTGAACTTCTCCTCTGTCTTGGACGAGAACGTCCTGGAAGACATGAACAAGCAGCGTCAGGCGCGCTTGGGTTCTGAGATTCTCAAGAACCCCAAGGATCCGGTGTATCCTTTGGTGACGGAGTATGCGGACGTGGTGAACAAACACCCACCGACCCAACTCCCACCGGATCGAGGCGTACGGCACGAGATTGATCTCGTGCCCGGCACAAAGTATTGTGTCACGAGGCAATGGCCTCTCCCGCGCGAACAGTGCGAGGTCATTGATGCCTTCTTCGCCGCGAAAGCGAAGGCAGGCATGGTGCGGGAATCGAAATCACCGCACTCGACGCCGACTTTCTGCGTTCGTAAGCCGAACGGAAAGTGGCGTCTGGTTCACGCTTATAACAAGCTGAACAACGCAACGGTGCCGGCCCAAACACCGATCCCACGAAAGGATGTGTTGTTGAACAACATGGCCGGGAGCGTACTGTACAGTGCGCTGGATTTGGTAGACGGATACTACCAAATCCTGTTGCGAGAGAGGGACATCCCGCTCACCGCGGTAAGCACTCCAAGCGGCATGCTTTGGGAGTGGCTCGTCATGCCGCAGGGCTTGTCTAACGCCCCGGTGACGTTCAATCGCCTGGTGACGCAATTGTTCCGCCCTTTGCGTACCTTCGTACAGACGTACTTCGACGACATATTCGTCCATAGCCGTGCCAAGGGAGGCAAGACGACCATGGAGGTGCATCTAGGACACCTCCGTCGAGTGTTGGACGTAATGCGAGCGAACAAGCTCTACGCCAACATCGACAGGGCGTTTTCGCGTCACCAGAGATTAAAGTTCTCGGTTGCTTCGTAAGCAACGTGGGCGTTCGGGCTGACCCAGACAAGGTCAAGGCCATAGCAGCATGGCCGACGCCCCGATCCCAGAAGGATCTTCGAAAGTGGTTGGGCTTGGCCAACTACCTTCACAAGTACAGCGCTGGGTACGCGGGCTTCGCTAAGCCCTTGTCGAGCCTCCTTCAGAAGGACGTCGACTGGCGCTGGGAACAAGAGCACCAGGATGCTTTTGACAGCATCAAGGCCAGTCTCCAAGAGGCCCCTGTCCTGGCTCTGCCGGACGAGACGAAGCCGTTTAGCGTCGTCTGCGATGCCTCCGATTACGCCATCGGGTGTGCATTGCTGCAGGACGACACGGCTGGACAGGAACGAGTCATCTCGTTCCAGTCCCGGCAGCTCGAAGCCGCCGAGCGTAACTACCCTGTCCATGACAAGGAGCTCCTGGCAATGAAATATGCCCTTGTGAAGTTCCGTGTTCACCTTCTGGGCTCTAGGCCCTTTGTGATCTACACAGACCACGCGTCCTTGAGGACGGCGACTAACTCGCCTCACCTCTCCCAAAGGATTGCGAGGTGGCTGTCCTTCTTCGCGGAATACAACTTCCGCGTCGAATACAAGCCGGGCAAGCTCAACGTGCTTGCGGACTCCCTCTCTCGGCGTCCCGACTATGAGTTGGCCCACATCACGCGGGTGACATCGGATCTATATGATCGGATACGCATGGCGTATCGGGACGATGAGGCTGTCGCGCCTATCGTCAAGTTCCTTAAGGCCGGAACGAGCGCGAAGTCCGACTGGCTCTCGTCGCGACAGCGCTCACGGCTCCACCGATATGAGTTGAAGGAGGGCCTCCTCTATTATCGGGTGGAGCCCATGATCCTCCACGGGTGGTCGTACCCAACGACGAGGATCTGAAGTTCGACATCCTCGCGGAGGGCGCATGACGCGCCCTCCAGCGGCACTTTGGGGCCGCGAGAAGACCTTTTCTGTCGGGCTCTCAAGTCCTTTCTGGTGGACCCCACATGTACCAGTGGGTCCGCCCGATACGTCCAGGACATGGGGAGCGAGTTGAGCGGGGTCAAACCTCCAGGCCAATTCTTCGGCTCCGCAACAGAACATAGCCCCTACAGCCTGAATTGTGGGGAATCCGGGGAGACTGAGATATC
>NW_003302795.1:0-3077 GCF_000142945.1 Phytophthora infestans T30-4 | reverse complement strand
AGAAGCTCTAAGAAGAGGTCAGCCCCAGAGCTCTCCTCGGGAGGCCAATACCCTCTTGAGTTGATGGCAGCTCCCTGGCTGACGGGTGCCGCCACGGAACCCCCACGCACACGCTGGGCAGCTTGGAATTCCTCCTGCTGCTGGTCGAGGTCATTCGAGACCTCCCGGGGCTCAACAATGGCACCCTCCTCTTCATCTTCTTCCTCCTTCTCCTCCTCTTCATCCGAGGAGCCGACGAGACTCTGATAGGAGCGTCGAATCTCCTTCTCCTCGCGGAGTGGAGACTTAAAGGCGGTACGCTTCTTTGAGGGCTTGGCGCCTTCGGCTTTAGAGGCCTTAGCGCGCGCGCAAGACCCTCGGCAAGCGAGAGACGTTTGCGAGGATTCTCTTCCTCATCGCCACCGGCTTTGGGAGCGCCCTTAGCCTTAACGGCCGGACTCTCAGAGCGCACAGAGGTCCTGGGACTGTGATCACCGTGATCACTAGCGGGCGACTGCACGCTGCCTTCTTTGTGCTCACTGGGCACTGGGCTGTGCCCTCCCACAGAGCCCGCAGGAGCATCCTGAGTGCTCTCGGACTCGGCATCGTCTTCACTGCCCGAGTTGAACTCGCGTTCTACGAACCGAGGGTTCGGACGGTTGTCTGAAGACGAGGGCGACGGACTGCGGCGCCTGCTTGCGCGCTTGTCCGCAGCCGCGTTACCCGAGGAACCGATCGCCTCGGAGGCCACCTGAGTAGCCTCCTTGAGTGCAGAGCCTTTGCCGTGAGGCTTAGTGCTCTTGGCCTGCGCCTTACCGGCTGCAGCCTTGGAGCGTGTCTTAGCACCGCTCTTAGTAGTGTCACAAGGCATGTTAACGGTCGAAGTGGAGACCTAGACGAAGAGCGCACAGGTTGCTGCTCGAGGCTTTAACTGTGAAGTGAGCCTCCGCCGCGCTCGCGCGGCCAAGTCGATGGTTTTCGACTTTGAGAATGAGAGTTTGTGACGAACACCTCTTCATTCTGATTGGTCGGTAAACCGAACCTAAGTGGGGGAGGATGTAACGGGGTACGTAGCCCTAAGTGTACCCTGGTTACATGAAGTGTGACACTTCACACTTCAGGAGTATGACACGTCATACTCCGAGATATTTGGTACAAGGTACCAAGGTCGTTCAAAGCCAACCATTGGTTAAATGACATTGCATTTCTATAGGTAACTAACAGTTTGTATTAAACCCAAACTTAATCTACCTATAAATATACTCAGTTTACAATCTACCTTATTTGGGTCACTTCGCTCTCTTTAATAAAAGAGGGGACCTGTGAACTGCCGTTCACTGAGAGTTTGTAAACTCTCGGAAGATAACTTCCTCTTGCGCAAGGTGCTGTGTGACCCCGTCACATTTCCGGCCTCGGTCAACGCAACACCGGTCGTCCCGCGAGACGCAGCATGTAACGGGCCAGGTATTTACTCCGTTACTTGCTTACACTATAGTGTTGAGGAAGCTCGCAATAGGACGACTGAGTCTTAGGTTTAAGGAAAAATCAACTCTGACTTTATTTTAGGACCAAGGCCACAGCCCTGGCCACTCAAATACACGTCATAGTCCAATTGGCTAATAATGGGTCTGGCTCCCCATATATCAGCCAATGGCATGACAGCATTTCAGCACACGCTAGTCGTGTGCTGATGCACCTACTTTTGTAAAGAAATCTACCTACTTATGTAATGGAGGGGCCCATTTCATTACCCCCTCTTAAAGTTGCACTTACGCAACACAAGCAGTGGGCGAAGAACAAATCAATCTGCGTGAGGATGGCGAACGGGGACTTGGCTAACGGGCGGAGCGAAACAGAGACGGAGACATCTCCTGCGAAGCGCAGGAGCGACATAACTCGACTTGCGGAGAAGAAGACGAACAGCACGATGGATCAACAGCGGACGGGGACACCGACGACGGCGACGTCGTCGACCGCAGCGGCACGGGGCACGCGCGTGATGGACGACCAGCTCCGGGCATGGGCTCTCTATAACATATCCGGAGCGCGAGCTCCGGACACGCTGGACACGATGAAGGATCACTTCCGGCGCTTCCGTGGACTGCGTCAGAAGCCTGTCGAGGGTGTCGCATATGGCGCATTGCAGGAGTCATGGTGCGCCTTCATCCGGCGTTGGAACCGGACGCAGGAAGAAGGGGAGAGCTTCGTCGGCTGGCTGGTGTACCGCGAGGAGATCGTCAAGGAGCACTCGCTCACGGAGCTCCGTGAGCGCGTCTGCACCAGCGCATGGGAGGACATGCGCCGCATCTGCTACGTGAGGGTCGCTGAAGGTGGTGGCACCTGTACTGGATCGCGACCGACTGTCGAGGAGTGGAGAAGCCACATCGCCGAGTATCCGCTCGGTGAACAAGAACACGGGTGGATCGAGAAGTATCGTCGCTCGTTGGCCGAGAGCGTGCGCGCCTCTAATCGCGCCGGCTCACGCCGACGCCCTGCACGTGAAGATTCTTGGCATCGGACTCGCTCTCGTTCGCGCGGCCGCTCAAGTCGTCGTTCTCGATCACGTTCGCGTGGTCGCACAAATCGCAGATCTCGGTCCCGTTCACGTGGTCGACCAAGTCATCGGTCTCGATCACGTTCGCGTGATCGCTCGAGTCGCTCTCCTCGTGCGAGCTGGTATGCGTCACAAGGTGGTTCGCAGCGAGGCTGGACTCATACGCCTGGACCACATTCGGGACGTCCCGAAGGAGATTGGCACGAGGCTCCCACGTATCCTCGTCGGGAGGAAACCTGAGCCATCGTACCCGATAGCGACGGTCGGCCGGAACATCGTGGGCGAGTCCACGATGACGTTTGGGAGCGCGAAGTGGGATCTTCGTGGGCAACGATGTACTCAACAATCCAGCGGGTATCTCCGGCAGCGTCAACAACAGGAAGGAGGGCCGTCGCGTCGATAGCACTCGCGCTCTGGCTGCCCATTGCGAGAACGACTTGCTGAACAGCTACTGGGGATGCCCAGCAGGAAGTTGGATGAGGCTCTCGATCAGACTGCTCGGGTCCACCGGGGGAGAGTGCGCAGCTGCCGTCAGTCGAAACCG
>NW_003302794.1:8318-11712 GCF_000142945.1 Phytophthora infestans T30-4 | reverse complement strand
TTCTCCATTGGGTGGTGCAGTCGGTCCAAACACTTGCTTCGGGTTGCGCACGACGGCAGCAGGGCAGCCTTTTAATCAGCGGAACTTCCCTGGCCCGATCTCTCTTTTTTTCCACAATACACTTCAAAGCTGTATCATACAAGATAATAGAACACAAGCTGTATCATACACGATAACAATACTTAGGAGCCAAAACAAAAAGCAGGTGTGCCCGGAGACATGCCTGCTTCTCACCGCATGCAATATGCTGAATTGGAGCAGCAGAACATGAACAGCTTCGTGCCCCACTTGTATGGCTTGTCCTTGATGTACACGCGCATCCTATTGAACGTGGAGCGGGACGGCAACATCGCTTCGTCAAACGCCATGATGGCCGGCGGCGTATATCCAGAAGCAAATCGATCTTGAAGTGCGTCTACGACAGGCCTTAGCTTCCACGCGCGATCTGTCGCCGCTCTTGGGTCTCTACTCTTACTGCTGAAATGCAGATTACGAGATATATGCATGAATCTGTCGCGCGTCATAAAGCCTCCAAAGCATCCGCGAGGAATGGCGCCTTCCTCTCTCGTTTTCCAATAGTTTGCTAGCTTTTCCTTGTTTGGAACTACGGATCGGGCCAGCAATAGACCAACGAAAGCGCACAGCTCTCGCGCCTCGATAATTGGTACCCTTCGGACTTCTTCACGGATTTTATCTACCGACTTGGCTTTAAGCTGTGGATGCTTCAATTCCCGAGCGAGCTGCTTTGCATGTGTTCCTTGTACACGTTCATCAAAACTAGCTTCGAAGTAATCGTTGGATTCAGCAGCAATATCCTCCCACAACTGCGGTTGTAGGAAATAGAGGAAAGCTCCGGAAAGGGTTGAAGCTGCGGCCAAGGCCCGTGGGGTAGGTCCGGGCGCACCATTGTACAGTTTCGGGTAGTCCTGCCGCAATGCTTCAGGCGAACGCGACCCGTAAGGCTCTTGTAGATACGTATAGGGTGTATGCGTCGTCAAATCCGACCAGCCATTAACGCCGAGCTCCTTCAAATACGCATCTGGTACTACACCCGATTCAATGCCATCCATGCTGAGAGTAATTCGTCGTCAAATTGCATTTCAGGTGGCGCAGGTTCTTGTGCCACGCCATCATCAATGGCATCGACAAACTGATCGTCTTCGTCTCCATCATCGCTCTCGGCGTCTGACTCAAATGTTGCAAATATGCTGGGGTCATCGTCGCTTACAATCTGATTCACATCTTCACACACATCATATAGCAACGTTACAAGTTAGTATTCCTGTACATCATGTACATACAAGTTACCAGACAGACCATTATGCCGCGTGTCTTCCTTCGGTTCTTCTTCCACCCCAGCTTTCCCCGGTTGACCCACACTGCTTGTAGACGGATTAGATTCTTTGTCTTTCTTCAACTTGGTTCACCAGGTTGGTTGTCGGCTTCGAAATGATACGACGCATTGCTGCTCAATTCGGCTTCTTCAAAGTCTGGATCCAAGTTTCTTTGACTAATCGGAGAGTCTTCAATACAATAAGACGCCACATACAAAATTAGTTCAGTTCAAACGTGTATCATACCAGATATTACCTCCTGGGCTTCCGATGGGATGTTCACTATTGCCGCTGGGTTATACTCGGAGAAGAACGACAACCAGCGAGCCATTCGCTGGGAAAGATGAGGGCTCTTCATCGCTGTCCTCAGCGATGCGTGATCGATATACACTGCGAAGGTTTGCTCGCCGAGTAAGTACACTCTGAATTTGATCAGAGCGTAGCGCATCGCGAGAAGCTCCTTGTCGTGGACAGGATAGTTGCGCTCCGCTGGCTTCATCTGTCGAGACTGATAGCTGACGACCCGTTCACGTCCTTCGTCGTCAAATTGCATCAGCGCACAGCCGATGGCAAAGTCGCTCGCGTCGCAAACGACGTGATATGGTTTCGAGTCATGGGGAAGAGTTAGGATCGGCGCCTCAGCAAGGCTCTTCTTCACTGAGTCGAAGGCGGCTTGGTGCGCGTGTGACCAGACCCATGTGGCATCTTTCTTCAGGAGTGATGAGAGGGGCTGGATCAGTCCGGCGTAATTCTTCGTGTACTTGTGGAGATAATTTGCTAGTCCCAACCACTGACGCAACTCAGTGGGGTTCTTTGGTGTCGGCCATGCGCAGATAGAGGACACCTTCTCCGGGTCGGCGCGAACGCCGTCCTTGCCCACGAAGCAGCCCAGCACCGGAATCTCCGGCGCGCAGAAGATACACTTCTTCAGGTTCGCGTACAACTTGTTCTCGCGCATCACTTGGAAGACCTGTTTTAAGTGCCTCAAGTGGGCTTCTATCGCGCTGAGACCACCCTCAGCGCGGCTGTGCACGAAGATGTCGTTGAAGTAGCTCGGTGCGAAGTCTCGAAGCGGACGCAGCACATGGGAGACCATGCGATTGAACGTGGCGGGAGCATTCTTCAAGCCTTGTGGCATCACAAGCCACTCCCAGAGCATACCGCTGGGGGTGCTGACCGCTGTCAGAGGAATATCGCTCGGTATCATCAAGATCTGATAGAATCCGTCGGTCAAGTCGATGGCGCTGAAGACGACACTGCCCGCCATGGTGTCAAGCACCATGTCCTTCCGGGGAATTGGGGTTTGCGCGGGGATGGTCGCATCATTCAACTTGTTAAAGGCATGAACGATGCGCCATCCGCCTGTGGCCTTCTTCACACAGAACGTTGGGCTCGAATGTGGAGAGACACTCTCACGCACGTGACCCCTGTTACGGCGATTCTCGAAGAAGTCGTCGATGGCCTTGACTTGGTCTCGCGGCAGCGGCCACTGCCGCGTCACACAGTACTTCGAACCGGGCGCGAGATCGATCTCGTGGCGGACGCCTCGATCGGCAGGCAGTTCGGCTGGAATCTTATCGGGAAAGAC
The DNA here is from genome assembly GCF_000142945.1 of Phytophthora infestans T30-4. Lineage (NCBI taxonomy): Eukaryota > Oomycota > Peronosporomycetes > Peronosporales > Peronosporaceae > Phytophthora > Phytophthora infestans. The sequence continues at coordinate 8,790 of NW_003302794.1, read as the reverse complement.
GTCCGCGTATTCGCGGACGGTCTCGTACACTGGATTACCAGACTCGCGCAAGGACTCCCAGGACTGCGCTGCGAATCGCTCCTCGCGAGCGGACTTCGGTTCGGCGCTCTTGGGACGGGTGGATCCGCCGTCATCACTGACGGTGTTCCCTTCGAGTGGCGTAGACGAAGTGTCTGTGATCAGGCAGGCCTGCTCAACCTCACCAACCTTGAGACCACGAAGGAAGTTCTTCCAGGAGAGACCTGGAAGCCGGGTGATCGATTGAGCGTCGCGAGGTGGACACACAAGATCGACGGTGCGCTGACGGTCCATGCCGTCGTCCACGTACTCAATGACACAGACAAACTCGGTCTGTGAAATGCCGCTCGGTGCAGCTTCACGTAAGGCTTCAGCCGACCAAAACCCAATACTAATTCCAACAGCTCCAGTGCCGACAGAGCATGCATGCTCAGCCTGTCTGTGATGACAACAG
>NW_003302794.1:0-2899 GCF_000142945.1 Phytophthora infestans T30-4 | reverse complement strand
CATCTTCCAGACGTGGGGATAAAGTGACATGGCTCCCGGGATCTGTATCTCGTCAAGCTAACTTGGAAGATTCTAACCTTCACTGCCCTGAGCCCACCCGCTTATTGAATGCTCTGCGGGAGATCAACAAAGCGGAACCTTGGCGCAACCAATTTCGGGTAGACCCCAGCCAACATCCAGTACACCGGATCCTACGTCTGGTGGGCAAGCTCTCCAACATTCAGCCCAAGCCCACCTGATCCATACCACTTCTTCATGCTGCGCCTCCGGTTCCATCTTCGTGGATCCGTCTCGTAGTTTTAATTAGCTTCTGGAAACTGGATCGATCTAGTCTGTTTGCATAAGCTCTCCTAATTCCGTTTTCGTTACTTGATTGTATCTCCCTAACATTCGCTCGTTTGATTGAGGGGCCATGTCAGACCCTCGGCGTACACCTGGATCTGGGCTAGATCCACCCTTTTAACGTACACCTGGATCTGGGCTACATCCACCTTGGGATCTAGGCCAAATCCGTATCTGGATCGGGGTCAACTTCTGGATCTGAACCGGATCCGCGCTTCGATCCGAGCCGGATCCACCTCATAAGATCAAGTCATAATTGGACCAATATGGTGCGAGCACGCGAAAAACGAATTTGGTCCGGGACTCACTGCACGTGATAACGTCACTCTTTATGCATAAAACATTGACCTCTTCCCCCTGATCCACACTCTTCCTGTGGATCCTTCTTCTCTTTTTCTCCAATATGACCAGCTCACATCAGTGATTCTCCTCCTCCTGACCCACGCCCCACCTGTGGGTCCTTCTTCATTCTCCCATCGATATGACCAGCTCACACCCATGGATCCTCCTATTACTCCTCTTCGTGAGACTGCATCACGCCAAATCGATTCCGATTCGTACGATCCCGCAAGAAATCATAGGGTAATGCTCCGCAGCTCAGATCCGTCTCATCTATCTAACTGGGTTCGTCATATCCAAGCCAATACCCCAGAAATTCGCGGTGAATTCGTCCATATCGGTTTGTTTCCCTGACCTCATGTAGGCGATCTTCTCGACTTCAAACTTGTCGGCTTCTAGATTCACGTTCCAACTATCCTCCGGTAGGAGGACCTCGTCAAAATCCACTCGGTTGGACTCATTCACTGAAAGATGGATCTCAGGTCGGTCCGGATATTCTCTGACCAGTTTTAACTTGGATACGTGTACTACGGGGAACAAGCGATATTCGGTACCTACCGTTTCCAACTTCACGGCGTGTTCCGCTATCTTTTCACTCACTCGGAAGGGTCCGTACCAAAGATGCGCCCGTTTACGGGCATATCCTTCTTTTAACCGATCCTGGTACAGCCACACCTGCTTGGATTCGATGTGGACGGTCTTCTTCGTTGTGTTGATCCGCTCGATCTTGTATCGCACCTCGCAACCGTTCGCTCACTCGGGATCTGGCTTGCCGGTAGTATTACTGGACCTGGTATCGCCATCGTCTTGGGTCTTGGTTTCCCCTCTTGGTACTACCCACTGGAATGGCTACTTCAAAAGTGGATCTAGGATCCCATCCATGTACCAGGTAGACCGGGGTATCGCCCTGGATCCTGTCTTGTGAGTTATTGATTGCGAAGGTGAGTCGCTCTGCGTACTCTCCCAATCCCGCTGGTCCAAATCCTGGACACACATCTTGAGCACCCTTGTAATCGTCTGTACCATTCGTTCGTCAGATCCATTGGCTTGAGGACGATATGCCATAGTTGCCCGTTGTCTCTACCCAAGGATTCTGTTGAAGGCTTGAAAGAAATCGGACTGGTTCCCGTTCATGACGAATCATCTCGCTAGCCCCAACTCTGCGAAAGACACACTCCTCGTACTATTCGGCGATGATCTGTGCAGCTCTGGACGCGCTAGCCTTGGCCATCACGTATCCGGTGAACAGATCCACCCAGATCAACAACTCGGTGTTTCCCTTGAATGACTTGGGTAGCGAGCGGATGTGACGCATTGCTATAATTTGGAACGGGCAAGTCGCTTGGACGTTCCCTGGAGACCCTCTTTGATTGTGGGTCTGGCTTTGTCTGTCTGACAATCCACGCATTCACCGACATATCGTTGCACACTCTTGAATAGCCCTCCAGTGAAAACATTCTCGGATCCGTTGGTAAGTCCGACCGATCCCCTGATGTCTTCCTTCTAAGATAGCGTGATAGTGATGTAGGACGTCCTGTTTTAAGGTTTCCAGCATCACCAATCTCATCTGTCCGTCCCGATCCCCGCTGCCCCGTTTCGTAGGGGGCAAAAGAAGAGCAAATCGTTCAGATCCATTGCATAATCCGTAGCGATAATACTGTAGGATGTGGCGTATTCCCGACTCAGGTCTCGTACGCCCCCCATCAGATACTTCTTTAGTCCCAAGATCCATGTCTCTTCGTTTTGTGCTTTAAGAATCCGCTCAGTACGGACTCTCTTTACGTATGCTTCATCGAGGATCTGGGGGCTAGATCTAATCCTTCCTCTGGATCTAGTGACAACCATAACCTGAATCGTCCGCTTCACGCATCCAACCGCCACCACTTCGCCTAGTCGGTTCAATGTAACGAGATCCTGGTGCTCGGCCTCTCTCTCCACCTCGACCCCACATTGATTCCATAGTGCGGTACTTGCCAAGCTGTCTGAACTTGCATTCCTATTATCGCTTGACATGTACCAGCTCGTGATTCATCCAAGCACGCAGATGAGTCATTATTTTCTGACGTTACAACGTTAATGCAGGGGCTTTGCAGTCAATTTCATCTCGCACCTGAGTGATCACCAAATTTGAATCTCCGCATATCACCAGACGTTTCAGATCCTCTTCCGTTAGTAGATCCAACCCAGCAAGAGTCCGTTGTATTCCGCTTCATTTGAA
>NW_003302793.1:39957-42904 GCF_000142945.1 Phytophthora infestans T30-4 | reverse complement strand
GCTTTCCATCACATGCATGCCGCGGTGTCCGTTTCTACCACAGTGCGCGACGGCGAGAAGTCTTTGAATCAAGTCGTGAGCTCCACTTGGTATCCAAATCACGTCATTCATAAGCCATAGTGCATCACCACTCAGTGTTGCACCCTTCATTGCGTCGTGCAGTGATTGCACGCTACCAATCTCCTCGACTGTAGGCCAGACGAAACCGTCCTGGTCTAGTGGGCGTAGCGGTGGAGGCGCTGGACTCGCCTTTGAACCGCTTCCACGCTTGCGATTGGCTCGTGTGAACCTCTTGGCCGAGTGAATACGCGCTCTTGCTAGGGGTTTGCCGCCCCACCTCGATATCAGGTCCGTCCATACGTTGTGAATCCCCTCAATGTGCTCTATAGAGTATCGGGTACTCTAATAGTTTAATGGACCAGCGTAAGAGTTTTCCGCGCACATGCTTCTTTAACTCTTTGCCGGCAGCGAAAAGGTAGACGATGTTCCGATGATCGCAGTATAGTTTAAACCCTTGTGGACGAAGCAATATATATTCCAGTCGTTCAGACGCGTGAACGATCGGGGAATGATTCCTTCTCGATAACACTCCAGTTAAGAGCTGAGCCAGTAAAACTGCCTCCCATACAGACCAGCAACTCAGGGTCCTGTTGGTGGATCGGAATCTGCGGCTTCCATCGACTCACTTGCGATACAACTAAACCCCAGCCAGAATCAGAGGCATCAGACATCAGTACTAGCTGCTTGGTTGGATCTGGGTATGATAACGTCGCCGAATGTGCCAACAAGTCCCTTACTGTATCGAAACTTTTCAATTCCTCCACTGTCAAATCGATTTGCACCCCTGCTGCAGCTCTCTTGGTTTTTCTAGTACCGACCAAGGCTGCGTCGAGACGTTCTTGTAATGGCTTTGCGACACGAGCGTAGTCAACTAGACTTGCGCGCATCCAATTGGTGGCGCAGAGAAATTGCTGCAGCTCGGCGGCGGTCGCTGGCGGTGGCATATCTCTTAAGGCCTGGATGCGGCTCGGGTCATGACCGATTCCATCCTTGTTGACGATGCGGCCACACCAGTGGACCTCAGTTTGAAACAAAGAGCACTTCTTTGGATTTAGGATAAATCCAAACTCGTCCAGCCTCTGAAGTACGGCATCAATAATTTCAACCAATTTATCAGCGTTTTTGGAAAAAACGAGGAGGTCATCGATCCACACGATGGCATTCGCGTTCACCAAATCACCTAAAACCATTTCCACCGTCGATTGGAAGTGTAGGGCAGCGTCGGTGCTTCCTTGTGGAACCCGAGTTGGCGTGAACACGCCGCGGTCGGTCATGTACGAAAGAAATTCACGGCAGCTCTCGTGTAATGGGAGCTGCCAAAAGCCCTTGAGGAAGTCAAACATCGCGTAGTACATCATTCCTCTACAGTGTTCCAAGGCACCTCAAGACTCGGCATCACACCAGCGATAGACTCGGTAAGAGCATTTGTCGGTCTATAATCCACTGTTTGTCGGTAGTCATCAGTGCTGGGCTTTTTAACCGGTAAGGCTGGGCAGCACCAGCGGCTCTCACGGTTTTCATAAACCCACCCTAATTCGACAAGCTTCTTGTTAAAAGTATCGATAAATTCTGATTTTTCCGGGCTGTATTGACGTACTTTGCACCGGTAGGGAGCTGCACCAGGTTTTAGCCGGATTTTTAGAGGAGGAACTCGAGCTGGTGAATCGTTACCAACCTCCAAGTTCCAGTGGAGCTCGTTCCTACCGCTAGCCGAGTTCGCACTCAACAACGCCGAGCACTCCTCGACGGGTATGACGCCGTTCTTCGTGAACAACGCACGCCACCCACGTGTTCCGGCACTTCTCGCCGTGGTCACCCCACGGATGCTGGCGGCTCCACCCTTGTGGGGAGAACCTCCTTCGTCGACATGATGCTGAGCTGCGCTCAGCTCTAGGGACAACGTGTCGTGTGGTGTCTCACGGTAGTGAACGGTGTCTCGCAACACCGGTAACTCCCCGGGGTCAACAAAATAAGAAAAAAACCCGGCCGGGCGCACTGGACTTCAGGGTTATCTTCGGGTGTAGCCAGTGCGACCGCCCTGACTCGTTCTCCGTCCAAGCAGTCCATCGAGCCTCCTCGGCATACTGCATCTCCGATAACGAGATGGACGTCGCAGAACTTGATCGATCCAGGCCGCAAGATTCGTGAGCAAGAAGTTACCACGGCAAACTATACACCGAAACCCTCGGTGCTTCCTGCCGATCGCTCGGCAGTTGCGGAATTCGTCATGCAAAGGCAATCCATCGCAAGGTTCGTCCGCGACGCACTGCAGAACGCAGTGGACAAGCAAAAGGAACAAGCTGATAAGCACCGTCGAAAGAACGTGAATGTATTCAAGATAGGAGATCGCGTCTCCTATCGACCGAGAGGATACGCGCGTCTCGCCGTGTCCAACCTCCGGCGCCAACAAACTTGCCCCACGCTTCATCGGTCCTTTTCGTGTAAACCAAGGCTGTGGGCGACGCCTACACCTTGGACATCCCGTCGTCACTTAGACTCCCCCCGACGTTTTACGTCGGGCGACTCAAGCGGTACTTCCCTGCGACGATTCCTGATTCGATCCAGCAGACGGAGCATGCGTCGGGCGACCAGCCCGACGAGCCTGACGCGCCAGAAAGCCGTCAGCCCCTGGCGCCCGCTCTCGCGGACGATCTCCCTGCTGGGCAGAGCCAAGCACATGCGTCTCCAATCCCCGTAGGCGAGATAACAGCTCCCGATTCGACTGACGAAGCTCCGACGCGATCTGCTCAGCCCGCCAGGCACGATCTTCCGCTCGCTCAGCCCCAACCTGAGCGTCCAACATTGTCTTCATTGCTGAAGAATGACATCACGTGGTCGTGGGCTCACCGAACATCAGTCAGCCTTAATGCAGTGAAGAAAAGCTTGG
>NW_003302793.1:0-3339 GCF_000142945.1 Phytophthora infestans T30-4 | reverse complement strand
CGGTGTTCGAGCCCACCAGGGCACAGCCCTGTCGTTCCATGAACGATCGCTCACGCTTGGACAAGCTTAAGAGCAACGCCCTTTCAGCTCAGTGGTCGAGCGTTGGCTTTGGAAGCCACAGGTCGGTGGTTCGAACCCGCCAGGACACAGCCCTCTCGTTCCATGAACTGTTGTCCTTAAATGGACAAGCTTAAGGGCAACGCCCTTTCAGCTCAGTGGTCGAGCGCTGGCTTTGAAAGCCACAGGTCGGTGGTTCAAATCCACCCGGGCGCAGCCCTCTCATACCATGAGTAGTCCGTTCTCGGACTCGCTCAAGAGGCCGGAGAAGAAGAGCAGGCCTCGAACCTTGCAAATATGGCCAGACGTATTGGAAGTCAAATATTGGATCCATCAGAGCCGTCCGAGGCGGTAGGAAGCATAGATCCGATTGTTGCAGCTATAAAGGGGAAGTACCTCGACAAGCTGATTAAAGAATTCCGCGCATTGCCCTCTTCTTCGCTGAGCCCCGCACTCCAAAATATTCAGAGGAACCTGAGCCACGCTACGTTCCGCTCGAAGCTAAACGAGCGCATGGCGGAGATGAAGGCTAAGAACGCTTCTGCGATCGAATTCAGTCAAGAGGTTTTGGACAAAGTGGCTGCAGGTGATCTAGAGGCGAAAGGGGAGTTCATGAAAGTCGTACAGCAATGCATTAAAGATGCGGTCAAAGCTAGAACAGCAGCCAAAAAAGCTAAAAAGTAATCTGCCAGAGAATATAGCATGTATGCTTCGAACCAGGCGCAACTTCGTCAATATCGCCATGCGAGAGACGACGAGGAGACAAACAATGAAGCGACGCAGTTTGCATTGTACGATAGCTTAGCAAAGGAAGCTACAGAAGCAGCTCAAGCACAGCGACTGGCGAACATGGCTCGTCACATATGGAAACATCTGGCAGCAGCTGATCCCAGTGTCGCCAAAGCAGCAGCGGAGAGCTCAGCTACTCTCGGAACAGCTAAGCAACTTGAAGGAGTGATGGGAGAGGTACCTGAGTACGCTGAGCAGTCAAGTGACGTACCGTTGAGCTCTGAAGTCAATGTCACCTCGACTCACAATACGCTGGTGGCTCCCATCGAGACATCGCGTGAACGTCGGTTCTCAGGTGAAACAGTGACAGACGAGCCATTGCAAACGCAGACCTTTTCTGCTGGAGACGATGATATAGTTCCTACACCACCTCCTTCTCCTACCTTTGAGTCACCACCTCCTTCTCCTCCGTCTACTCCAGCACCTGAACCAACCTACACAACCGTTCGCACGGTAACACCGCCTGTGTACGTACCACCTCCAGTCGTGCCTCGCGAACCACTGTCTCGGCCAACTCAGCGAAATCTCACTCTTGACGAGACGCTGGCGCTGGTGAGAGGAGAACGCGAGCGAGACCAGCGAGAACGTCGCACAAGAACTATTCTCCAACCTACCAGAGGCGTTGAAGAAGAAATCGATACAGCTGCCACAGAGCAAATGGAGCATGAGAGGTCACAGGGGCAAGAGCGACGCGCTCAGCTAAGCCAACTTTACAATAGCCCTGACATGTTGACCCCAGAAGCAGTAGATTTGAGACGTGAAGTAGCTAGACAGCATCGTGAGTTGGCAGAAGCTGAAGAATCGGATTCAGACAGTGACGTGGTTGAAGTTTCTCGCCCTCTGAGTCCACCGCGCGAGGTGATCGAGATATCAGATGACGAACTTGAATCGCCGCGTAATCGTCGACAAGCGCCTTCTCAGCGAGAGTGGCGGAGAGACATCGAATCGCTCAGAGGGCGAATTGAGCAGAGTCAGCGACGAGGTCGAACGGATGAGGTGCTAAGACGGAGGCTGGAGCAGATTCTCCCTTCTGAGCCTGAGCCTGAGCTGAGTGACACGGGTTACACGTCAGAGGAAGACAGAGGTCGCTCTAGATCTGAATTTGAGGATGCGAGTGAGGAAACCAGCTTGAGGAGCAAGAACCGTTCACATGACGTGAGCACAGACGCTGCCTCAGCAGAGTTCCATATCAGTCGGATCTTGAACCGCATCAATGAGCTCGGCGACGATCATACCATCGTGATCCGACCAGTGGTAAACACTTCCAGCTTGTGGGACGAATGTGAGCCACTGAACGACATCCGCATCGTGTTCAGCGACGGCAAGTTCAAGTTCGTCAGCGAGGAGACGGGCCACAATCGTCCATCAATCGCTCGACGGATCAACTGGAGGCTGACGTTGCAAAACCTTGAGGAGACTGAGCGCGACAACCTCGACGTCGGAGAGTATCTCCGTTTTCGAGACGAACGACGCTTCCCAAAGCAACGAGAGGTGGAGACGAGTGATGACGTTCATTCCGACTCGTCGAAAGCAGTGCAAGCCGACACTGAAGGAGCTGACTTCAGAGGCATGGTCAAGGATGCAATCTTAGAGCTTGGCGGGGAAAGATACGCTCCGGTGTTTAAGGCCAGTGACGACAACCATACGTGGTACTTCGACGAGACTGGAGCACTTCGGTCAAGAAACAGCGGTAAGATCACGCATCTAAAAAGCGTTAATACGATCGACTGGGAGGTGACTCTGCAGGACCTCGTAGCGCGTCTCGGACCGAACCGTCTGCCTAACTCGTTTACAGTGAAAACTCCGCGTAATTAATTTGCTGTCTTTTTTTTTTGCTGACAGAGAATATAGCGAAAGATGACGTACCACCACCTGGCAATCGACTTGAATGAGTCGCAAGCTCACAAGGCATGCAAAGGAAGAGGCATTCGCTTGACTCCAGGGCAATTCGGCAAGGGGCGGTTGTCAGTTCATCCTGAGAACACGAAGAAGCTAGAACCCTCGGTGGTGAAGAAGAAGGGATGCACGTTGAACTTGACTCCAGGTGAGCTGGCAGAAACCGCATGGCATCACGTCCAATCGAGAGGAATGGAGGGATCGGGTTTCTGGGGGAAAATCTGGAAGGGGCTGAAATCAGGCTGGAACGTGTTGAAGGACTCTGGCGTGCTTACCGCAGCTGCGGATCAAGGAGCAAAAGCTCTCGGTGCGTACACTGGTCAACCGCAAGTCGATAATGCTCTTAGATCGGGACTCACAAGAATGACTGGGGTGGGCATTGCCGAGAGCACATGCAACTATACCTCAAATTCATGAAATCGTCTGCTTAGAACATAAGCTACGAAAATGTTGAACGCATCTAAGACAGATATATCATCCGTCGCGGTCTTTGCATTGTTGCAGGGCATAAAAAGTAAATCCATTACCTACCAAGAGGATCAGCAAGAGATTTCCTCCCCATAGGTGGACCTTCCACCTGCGATACATCCGAGACCG
>NW_003302792.1:4196-7182 GCF_000142945.1 Phytophthora infestans T30-4 | reverse complement strand
ACCATTTTTGTCGTCACGAATATTCTTTAAGCTACTTTGTTGGGATCGGGATATCTGGAAACGAGGCTTCGAAATAATGGCGGGGTACTGATACAAGGTTTTGGACTGACGACAACAAAAACATTCTGCCGATTGATCATTAAATTCACAACGAAGCGTGTTCGAAGTGACGATAATCGGACAGAACGATTTAGTATCCATTGCAGACGAATTCCAGTTATCATTGTAGCATTGGTTATTCACGTAATCGATGTCGTCTTCAGTGTAATTCCCATATCTCCATCTCTCGAGAATTTCGGCCCATTTTGGGTCTGCTCGTTGTCTCATGTTTTCCTCGAAAAAAACTGCCTCGTTTATCTGTTGGTAAGCCTGAATTCCGCGTATTCTCGCAAAATAGGTGGTAATGTTGTTTCTTGAGGTCGGGTTAGACGTAGGCTGTGGGGGATGGTCGACAAACGCCGGAACACCAGCAACCGGGGGTTGTTGAAGCCAATCGCCCACAAATAGGACGTGAATTCCACCAAAAAATACATCCGGTTTCTGCTTTAAGTCACGTAGCGCTTGGTCCATCATTCCAATAAACTTAACATCTGTAGTCGATGTTTCATCCATAATAAGCTTCTTTAACCACGCAAATCGCTCTCGCTGTTGAATACTGTTTGGCTTCGACATCATGTTCGTGTTTATCCCCCATTGAAAAAGCTTATGGATGGTCTGTCCATTTGCAGCCTTCGCAGCAACACCCTGATATGCCACTGTTTCAACTGCATCTGAGCTTTCCCAAGATTTTGCAAGGGCTTGGAGAGCTTTAATTACTAAGCTTTTTCGTGTTCCTGGGGAACCGCCTAAAAACCCAATCATTTGATCCACGTTTTCACAACTTGCGGCTGTCAATGACTGCAATAATCTTGAGCCAGCGCGAACAAACATTTTGTCTTGCTTACGGTCCAGTTGAAAACAAGCTGACACCTCTCGGAGTGATGCGTTCGCATGGAGTATTGTATTTCCAATACTTCCGGTGTCAAAAGGATTCGGCCAATACTCATCATTCTCACCATTATTAAAAACCATTCGTACGCGAGTGGGATTATCAGAGCGTTGCACGAGTGTCTCGTCATTCAATGCAGGCAATGTTGATTTTTCTTCAGCCATTGCAATTCGTGACCTCCATTCATCGTCAGAAAGCTGTGGTATCGCCAGATTATCCTGCTTAAAAGTGAGACAGCTCGAGCTTGCTGCAAGCATCGATCACTTTTCCCCTAACTCTAGTAGTGATATCTTTTTGTAGTAGGCGATGCCGAAAAAAAAAAAATAAGATTCTGGGATGTCATCACTTGAGCCATCAACACAAATTGCTTCTTCAGCTTGCTCCAACGCACCGTAGTTGCTGCCGTCGTCTGAGTAATCATCTCCATCCACCATAGCTCTAAATTGCTCCATATTGGCATCTGACCGTTTCCTCGCTAATTTCTCGCGACGTATAGTTATCGTTGGAGTTCTGTAAGAGCTGACGGGCAATTTCAGGTGCTTCATGTCTCCACCATTTTACATAAAAATCGCTGAGGTTTTGTTTTGGAAAATCCCCACGTCGTCGGAACGGCTTAAACAGTACCAGTAAAGATTGTTGAAGCGTAAGTTGTGCCTCGAGCTCCACGTTGCCCGATCGAGCATCCGGTAATCGATTTCCAATGAGGGTAGCGACTGCAGGAATTTTTCTTCTGTGTAAACTATGAGTAGTAGCTTGACCGTGATTGGAAAGGAAGCGCTCTCCACTTACATTATTCTCCTTTTTCCAATATTTTGTGAAGTCCATGAGAGACGCCATCTCAAGCACATCGGGTCGATAGATATAGTCAAAAACGGCGCTCGTTGGCTTGTACGTCATTGTCGAGCTACTACATCTCAGCATTACGTCACAGGATTCCTCAGTAAAAATGAATTTCACAAACGCGCTCAGAAACACTTTCACGAATTCGGTAGACGTGTAATACGGGGAAGCACGAATAACAAAGCGTGCTGCCAATGGGGCGGCAACTTCTTGTGGTTTTGAAAGGAAACAACACATTGATTGTATGCAGCGTTTGCCCGCTTCAATCTCCGATTCCGACGGGGTCCTCTTTGACGTAGCCTTGTCAAATGCATGCATGTAAATTGCCAGGGGGTTTTCCAATGTGTTTTGTTCTTTTATTGTGTACTTGAGCATATAGAACGCTTTTTCTGGACCATCTCCGGCTGTAAGAAGCTTTAAAAGTCATGATTGCACTTAAAGGTTTTCGCCAGGACAGGAGAGTAGGTATTAAGATATTCACATCCAATACGACGCTCTGTTTCCACTGACCCATCAGCCAGCCATCGTATCGACGGGGAGGTTGGTTTTGGGAAGAACATCCGGCATATAGTAGCTTTTGGTGTACGCCGAGTTTTCTTGAAGCAAGAGCGGCGGCGAAACCAGTCATGAGTTTGAAAGTAAAGTAATGCTGCTGATTCTCTTAGCAAACACACTACTTCTTGTCCGACTGGGGGGAAAGAGGCAGCGGATGAGGATGAGCCAAATATAGGCGTACCATTTCAGAGCACCATTCAGTATTGGGCGCAGAACGTTTTCTTGCTAATCGCTTCATTTGGCCTTCAATCACCTCATTCGCTCCGAAAAACGACTGGCACGATACGCATTTTGAAGTTGTTGTTCTCGAAGCCCCACTTCGAGCCTTTTTAAATGCCTCCTCGCACATTTCACGTGAACTAAGTTGGATTTCCCCACATTGCGGGCAAACATCATTCGTAACGGGAAATGTTGCTTTCGTTATCGATGCAACATACGCAAGAACACGATTGCGAAAGTCCAAGAACTTGCACGATTCATAATACTCATCAACGGTTTGGGGCATACCTTCAATCCAGACCAGCATGTGACAGTGCAAATCGCCAGTAGAGTTTTGGGATTCTGTCGCAGCAAAGAAAGCCCGTGTCCGCCCAAACAACCCAT
>NW_003302792.1:0-3294 GCF_000142945.1 Phytophthora infestans T30-4 | reverse complement strand
CATCGTTTTCAGGGCACCAGAAGCTCGAAACAGCTTGCGGCTGCCTGGAGTTTGGTTGCTGCGGAGACGTTCCGCCTGGGAGGTCTTCAGGTGAACACAGGGCAGTGTAAGTCAAAGGTACGGCTATTCTTTAATATTAGGTTAAAGTCGTTTTATTAACTGAGCTTTGAATGCATGATACGTAGTTAAAGCACATGCACAAACAGTATACAGCGTATCGAGTAGCATTGCTGGATACTGGAAATGCTACGGAGAAGCAGTTAAAGGAACCAATGTGCTATGAGACGATGTGCGACGTGTGGAGCGACCACTACGGCATGGACGCAGACCCGTTCTTTTCAAGTGACGCCCCAGAAATCTCTGTAGGTCGGTATTTAACCGAAACCGATGACGCGGTGATTGATGAAAGCCCGAGTAGCGGTGGGTGGAGACAGCATGCTGGTAAACGCACGCGAGACAAAACCGAAACTGTTAACCTGTCGGATCTGCACAAGTAAAGGAAAAGCTCACTAGGTTGTAGGATCTGGCCAATGTATTATCCAGTTATCACTACCAACACTAGATTCGCAATTCCCAACCTTCTCGGAGCTCGTACGGCCAATGTAGTTCCGGTTCTTGAGGGCAGGAAGGCACTTGCGTGTCACTGTGCAAATTGGAGTCTGTATTGATATTTAAGCCTATACCTGCCTGGATTTCTACCTTCTATGTCTTTCATCTGCTAAATCCCTTACCAGGCTCGGCTGCATGTCCCTTCTTCCCTTGACCCATCATCCCAGCTGTATTATCTTCAGATCCACCGGATCCATGACGTAATCATCATGGTCACCCTATTATGGGTACACTCATCCGGATCCAGGTCGCTTGGATCCACTTCACTGTAAGTTTGCACTCGTCGTCGATCTGAGCTCTCCCATCATCCAACATCATCTTGCAACCGTCTGTGATCTCCATTGTCCCACGAAAGTTCGAGATCCACTGTATCCATCATCCCTATACCCTGGATCCAGGTCCCTTCAGGCGGGATCCTTCCTCCTTGGATCCGAACTCGGAAGTATGGGATCCGGGGTACCTCGCGGTGGATCTTGACTCTTCATTAGCCGTGGCTACTAGATCCACCTTCAGAGGGCACCGACCATCCTTCCTTCATAGGATCCACACTCGATCCACTCTTGTATAGTATATCCCATATCCATCTTAGTGAATCCAGGTAAGGGTGGATCCGAGGTAGTCTTGGTGGATCTTGCCTTCTCGTACGTCGCTCATATCAGATCCATCGTCATTCCATACGGGGTGCTGCTCGCCATGGCTAATCCACCACAGGCAACTTGCATCCGTGCCAGCCAACCCAAATCCTCTCTAATCACTTATAATTGTCACTGATTCGGGATAGTGACCCCGCGTCAGGCCCATTCTCTTATTTCTGAAAAAGCACTTTACCACAGCCATCGCTGATTCCTCTGCGTTGCCCTCAGTTGTACAATCACTCAGAGCATTGTGTTGATCATGACTTTCACCCAAATCCGTTTCTAAACTAGAAGTGAGCTGCACGTCGCGGTATAGAGCATTGTTTCTACGATACCATCCATACTGATCTCGCAGCCGTGAAGCACGAACTTCGTATCGCTTTGCCGTTTCTGCTTTCTGGCGTGGCGTCATATGGCCTACCATAGATACATCAATTATTCTCTTGGACACCACTGGTTCCGGAAGTAGCTGAGCAGGTGGGGCAGGGGTAGCTTGGATTTCAGCATTGGCTGAAATCCAACCGAGCTGGAGCCATCACTTTTGAGAAGTACGCATGGGATCGAAGTGAAGAGTGACGACCACCACGAACAGCCGAAACGAATTGGGTTGGCTGAGCAAGATTTAACATTGCATTCTCAGTCATCGTCGAGTCATCAAATTGGGTCGGCAAAACTCCAATGTATAATCCATTGGCATTGCAAATTTCGGGGGTGAAAACAGCTTCTTGTTCGTCAGTGATGCGTAGCATGCATGGTAAAGGTGAAGAATCACTCTTTCACCCTCAATTGTAACTCCAGCCCGTGAAAGCAGGATGCCGCGAAGCTGGGACGAAATATCAGTCAAATCATAGTGCTCCATAAGACCTGTAGGTAGATTTGCTGGGGACTTCAATCTCTTTCTCATCGTCTGAACACGAGCGCTATTTCGAGATACTGGTTTGTCTACAACAGCATCAGCTGGATGAAATGTGCCACAAACACAGCACATCTTGTTCGGGTGGATCGCCAATCGCCTACCGCACTCAGCGTAAATACGTGACTTTGTTTGAGGAGAAATCAGCTCTAGCTGGTCAGGCACGACTCTCTTCCGGTTGGTGCGAATGCAGGTCTTCTCGACATGCAGCTCCTAAACACACGTCGGATACACTTTGCCCAGGATGTTTGCTTCTTTCAGTACGCTTGTTTGGTACCAGTTGCTTGCGTTTCACCATACTTATTGCGTGTAATCCAAGAGCTATAGAGAGACAAGTAGCATCGGCATTAAGTCAAACCGTTGATGATTTTTTAATTGATGATCTTTCGTGGGAGGTGCTGTCTTTCCATCTTTCAATGGGAGATACGGAGCCTACTCCCTACTCCTATATTGAAGTTCACACGTTCCCGTTAGACACAGAGTTAATTATTACGTGGGATTACGTGAATCGATGGGACAAATAGCTTTTAGATATGGATCTTTTCTTTTGACATTTTTTCTTTGGCAAGAACACTGAGGATGGATCCAAAAGGCGCTGCCAAAAAACACTGGACGAAAGAAATCTAAGGACATGAAGCGGCTTAGCCTTCCGATCCCGAAGGGTTACACTTTCCCACTCAAAAAAACGTCGCGAACCTGCCGAGAAGGAAGTTTTGGCGTTACTTCTGCTGTTGAAGATCTGTTACGTCCAGCTGGCAGGAAAGACGCTACATGTCTATACACGATCCTCGACGTTGGAGTGGGTGCACAAGTCGAAGTCTCTCTTCGGATGCGCGGTCCAGTTCGCCGTACTGCTTTCGCAGTGGCATTTGAAGGTGCAGCGCGTGAAGGAGAAAGATGTCGCCTTCGCGCAGCTACTGCAGTCAAGCATCACGAGCTTCGTCGACCTGGAAGACTCGCTCGCGCCGGTGGCACCTCCAAAAAAGGGTTCCCCGACTATTCGAATGGACCCCGCGTTGCTGTACGCCAGGCTTCCCCGTAATTCAAGCGGATTTGTCATGTCTTTTGACGGATCAGCGAAGCCAGAGAAGTACGGTGGCTACGGGAGTTGTTCATGGGTGCTGTGGAACTTTCCTG
>NW_003302791.1:5022-7566 GCF_000142945.1 Phytophthora infestans T30-4 | reverse complement strand
TTTTCTAAGAGTGTTAGGCAGCAAAATCCGATACTACTTAACTGGCGGACGTGTCGCCGACAGGGGCGTAGGATACGATTTTAAATGGAGCGGCAGCACAACAACAAAACACGAGAGGTGTTAATTATAGCTGGCTAAGTAGACACCATAAAGAAACGTTAATAAACTTTTTATACAGTGATAGCCAGCAATAAAAAAGAATTTGCATTAAGAACCTTGATATAAGATCATTAGAATATTTATTATTAAATCTGGTAAGCATGATGCTGACCCAAATTAATAAATTAAAAAAACTGATTCTGGTACACATGGGTTCAGCGTTTTTTTTAAATAGTTATCCCGCCGAAGCGTAGCGTAGGCGGGAATGCCAAAACGTGTAGAACTAAACCTAATTAAACGGCGCGTAGCGGCGGCGCTCGGCTAGTGTTTATGTGACGGGGTCACACAGCACCTTGCGCTAGAGGAAGTTATCTTTCGAGAGTATACAAACTCTCAGTGAACGGCAGTTCACAGGTCCCCTCTTTAATTAAAGAGAGCGAAGTGACCTAAATAAGGTAGATTGTAAACTGAGTATATTTATAGGTAGGTTAAGTTTGAGGTTAATACAAACTATCAGTTACCTATAGAAATGCAATGTCATTTAACCAATGGTTGGTTTTGAATGACCTTGGTACCTTGTACCAAATATCCCGGAGTATGACATGTCATACTCCTGAAGTGTGAAGTGTCACACTTCATGTAACCAGGGTACACTTAGTGCTACGTACCCCGTTACAGGGTGCCATTTCTCTTTCAGCCATTTTTTAAACAGCAGCTTCTTGTAGTGGGCTAGGGGCATGTAGCCTCATCCAGCCACTACAGTGGGCGGCAGTACTGATCTTCGGATTGGCAGTGGCAGGGTTGCTGCTGCCAACCATCGAGTGATGATTGAAGTTCAGTATTGCCGGCCCGAGCTGGCAATATATACAGGGTATGTATTGCCAAGTATACATAGTGTGTATACATAGAGTACAGACGAAGAGTCAGTTAGTCAGTCTAGAACTTGCTTAGTGGAGAGCAATACACTAGGCAGAAGCTTTAGGGAGTGCCAGCTCCCCCAGCTGTGTGTTACTTCCACGACCTACTACACTTCTGTACTTCTCGTCTGGCGCTCCGTTTCTATTTTTCAAGCATCCATGGCAGATCAAACGTGTCAAAGGGCTTCTCCGATTGGACGATAACCGATAACTCATCTAGTTGTTCAGCTTCGTCTTGAGGCTCTAAACGCTGGAAAGGCAAATATATCCTCTTCTTTCTCAAGCTAAGAAGCTTGAAGATATTGTCCTCTGCCTTGCGTTGACTTCTCCCCAAGAACAACGCCATGCTCGCCACTGTTCAAGCCACTATGGAGCGACACGCAGAAGACTTGAATCGTCTGCACTGCGAGGTCCAAGCTCGATACGTTTTCATCAGCACGTTGCAGAAGAAGCTGGCTCGCGAACGCGAGGTGTACAAGTCTTCTATTGGAGCGAATACCGAGCAGACTCGGAAGCTTCACCTCCTTCTGGTAAAGCTTGCCCAGGGCAAGTACGTTGATAACGACACGCTCAAGGTCCTCGAGAGCCAGCAAGACCGTAACACTCGCCTCCTCCAAGCGAATCGCACCCTCCGTGCACACGTGAGTCTGGCTGGGATGGATCCCGAGGTACTTCGTCTGGCTGTTGATGGTACGTTCCTAATGTCGCCCCTTCCACCGTGTGTTCAGCAACTAACGTTCGTTTACAATCCTTCGTGATAGGTCTGACTGCGGGTGAGCTAGACCTGGACGCGCTGGACTTGGATCAGGAGACGCTAGTCGCTTTGCGGCGCATCCAATCTGCCACCGCGTCTTCGAACGATCCTTAAGCTCTTCCTGCAGCTTTGGCCAAGGCCGCTCACCAAGTGGCCCATGGGAAGTCCCATAAGCGTCTTCGACCAGGTGGCGAGGATTCAGACGACGAGCCGGACGACTCTGACGAAGACAAGGCTCCAATCCCGACGGACAAGACCAGTACTTCGATGGCAGCCGCTGGTCTCGGTGATGCGCCACCTGCCGATACTTCAACTCCCAAGTCGGCTCGTAGATCGCTATTCGGCCCGAAGGCGTGGAAGAAGGTGGCCCAGAAGAAGCGCAAGAAGTCTCGTCCTCATTCTCCTGCCAAGTCGCCCCGTCGTCATATGAAGACTCGGTCCAAGTCTGTACCGTCTTCTCCAAGTTCATGGTCGCCACCTCCTACACCAGCGTCTTCTTCAACTCCTGCCGTGGTCGACCTCAGCGGCAACCAGAGTGACGTGGGCATGGGGAATGCTGGTCCAAGCAGCGTCCCATCGGTTCAAGAAACTGCTACAGAGTCTTCGGGTAAAGATGTGGACCTTGGGGGTAGACACTCGCAGTGATCAGCATCCCTCCAGGCATCCGACAGCTCACCTTGATTCTGACGTCCTCTCGGCTTGGCTACAATCACTGGCTCAGTCGTAGTTGCGTCTCCATCTTCCTGTGCATTGTCGTGCTCCGCTGTGAATCAC
>NW_003302791.1:0-3735 GCF_000142945.1 Phytophthora infestans T30-4 | reverse complement strand
GTCTCTCAGTACGTTGGCCGAAAGCCACACGTTATGCATTTGATTAGGTTTAACTATGCTACATAGTTAAACAGATACATTTTACCCCTAGGCGGCTTGGCCGCAATAATAGTAAATAAAACACTTCTGGTTTTGAAGCATTAAAAGTTAAGGTGTTAACTTTGAGCTCTGGTCTTGGGCTGTAAGTGTCCTTTGGATAAGGAACTTAGTATTAGTGACTCTTTGAGTCGAACGTCTTCCTCTGACGCTAAAGCTACGGCAGCCCCGCTGCAGTCATCCAATCATTCTGTACTCGTCCAATCATTCTACTCGTCCAATCATCCTACTCGTCCAATCATGGGTGGCATAAACAACGTACCATAATCACAGCGGGATCGTATTGGACCGGTTCAGGTTGACCGGCTAATGGGTACAGCTGGTACACAGTACCAAGACCAGCAGCCCTCAATACGCCCCTTCAATGCAAACACGCGTGAATGCCGAGAGCAGCTGCTAGGTCCATGTGACGAGGCCCTGGGAGCGCCTTTCGTCATGATGTCAGCCAGCATCACAGAAGTCTCGCAATACTCGAGCTTGACTTCACCACGCTTGACTTCATCGCGGATGTGGTGGTACTTGATGTCGATGTGCTTGGCGCGGCCGTGGCTCACAGGATTCTTCGTCATCTTGATGCACGACTGGTTGTCTTGTTGGATCTTGAGGTCGGGTCCAGTCTCATTGGCAGCTGCTAATATCTCGCACAACAGACGATGAATCCACTTGCCTTCTTGAATTGCCAGACTGAGCGCGATGTACTCCGCTTCGCTCGTAAACAGCGAAACACTTGACTGCTTCTTGCTGCCCCAGCTCACTGGCGCACCCATCAGCATGAACGTGTAGCCGGAAGTCGACTTGCGGTCCGCGAGGTCACCAGACCAGTCTGCGTCAGAGTATCCGCGAAAGTCGATGTTGTCACCCGGCTTGTAGCAGATTCCATGCGTCTTGGTGCCTTGCAGGTAGCGAAAGATGCGCTTGACCGCAGCCCAGTGTTCTTCTTGGGGATTCTCCATGAAGCGCGACACATAGCCCACCGCGTACGCAATATCTGGACGCGTCGCGGTCATCAGGTGCATTAGTACACCAACCGCTTCGCGAAACGGAGCTTGTACCTTGGTCGTCGCGTCGCTTGGAACTAGTCGAGTGCTTATATCCACCGGACTCACCACAGCCTTGCACTCGCTCATACCAACGCGTTTATAGGATGTCATCCACATAACGCCGTTGGCTCATCGTCACGCTGCCGTCTGGGCCGTCTACCAATTCGATCCCAAGGACGAACACACACTTGCCGCTGTCAGTCATTTCGAAGCGTGTCTTGAGGTCGTCCTTCGTGCGTGAGATCAGCTCGGGTGAGCTTCAGGTGACCAGGACATCGTCGACGTAGACCAGTATGAGTACACAGTGGCCATCAACAACTTTGATGTAGAGGCACGGGTCAAAGGCCGAAACTTGAAAGCCGATAGAGCATACGAACTCGTCGAAGGTCTCGTTCCACACGCGCGAAGCTTGTTTTATACCGTAAATGGCTCTCACCAATTCCAGGCAGTCGAAGTCACCGTCGAGCTCGACACCTTCGGGAACCACGCAAAACGCGATCTCCCTCCCTCATCACGCCGTACAGGAATGCCGTCACCACGTCTAGTTGGTCTAGCGGCCAGCCAAAGTACTTGGTCAAAGCGGTCACCATGCGCAACGTCACGTACTTGACAACCGGCGAGAACGTCTCAGTGTAGTCGATGCCGTTCTTTTGCTTGAAGCCCTTGGCCACGAGGCGTGCCTTGTACTTCTCGATCGATCCGTCCGCTTTGCGCTTGATTTTGAACACCCATTTGGTACCAATGGCGCGTTGTCCGTTCGGCAACTTAGCAACACGGAACACTCCTCGAAGTCGCATCGACTTAAGCTCAGCACGAATTGCCTTGCGCCAGTGCACTTGGTCGGGGCCGTTCACCGCTTTTTGGAACGTCGCCGGCTTCGATAGGTTATTGAGGGTTGCTGGTCTTGGTACGGTGTATCAGTTGTACCCATTAACCGGTCAACCTGAACCGGTCCAATACGTTCCCGCTGTGATTATGGTATGTTGTTTATGCCACCCATGATTGGACGAGTAGAATGATTGGACGAGTACAGAATGATTGGATGAGTAGAATGATTGGATGACCTAGGTAGTGAGGACAGTGTAAGCCCCGATAAATCAATCACTTTCGAATCTTCCTTCTTCCGCTCAATTGCCTTCACTCCGGTCTCCGCACCAAGTGCAGAAGTCACTTCGCTCAGCCCCAAGCTTCGTTCCAACACCTCTACACCGTTACCAGGTTATGAGCCCAAGCACCATGTCCTCTGCCCATGACGCCTCGACCAAGGTCACCATCGACAAGTTCAACGGTGACAACTACGCGACGTGGAACCGCTACATGCGTGGCGTGTTTCTGACCAAGGCGGTATGGCACGTAGTAGACCGGGAAACGACGCCGAGCTTCACGGACATCCGGACTAAGGACGACTACGTCAAGGCGAGCAACATTGCGTTCAGACTGATGTTGCTCCACATGAACGCGGACTACCATCACGTGGCTGATGACTGCGAGGAAGCGTGGGGCGCGTGGACGCGCTTGAAGACGCTGTATGGTGGGTCGCAGAAGGCTGGCCGCATCTACCTGAAGCGCCAACTCTTCAGCATGGGGATGTCGGAAGGCGGCAATGTCTTGCATCATTGCAACGAGGTCCTCAACATCAGCGCCAAGCTTAGCAGCATCGGCGCCAAGATGGAGGACGAGGACGTGGCGATCTGCTTACTGCGAAGTCTCCCCAAGAGCTGCGAGAGCGTCGTGCTCAATCTGGAGATGAGCAACGCAGAGCTGCGGTCGCAAGACGTTGTGAAAGTGCTCACAAACGAGCACATCAAGCGACAAGGTGAGAAGACGGCGACGGTGAAGACTGAAAACACGGCTAAGGCGTTCAACACCGACCGAGAGTCTCGCCAATGCACGTACTGCGGGGAATTGGGGCACATGATTGAAAAGTGCTGGACAAGCAAAAGGATGAGGGTCGAGGTGCTCGACGCGGCGGCAACGGCCGTGGACGCGGAGCTAACATCCAGTGGCGAAACGACGGCGACGACGACTACGACTACGATCGAGTAGCGTTCGCGGTTTCCCGGGAATGTGGAATTTCGACGAACAAGAATGTGTCTGGAATGTGGGCGGTCGACAGTGGTGCCACGCACCACATCTGTAACGACAAGCCCAAGTTCGCCAATCTCATCGAGCGCAATGAAGGCGAACTTTCGGTGGCCGACGGGAACAAGGCGGCTATTAAGGGTGTAGGGACCATGTCAAGTTCAAGAATGGCACTGGATTTGTCATCGAGAGTGCTTGAATGATCGGTAGGTGGCGGAACATCACCGCCACCACTGGGAGCATCAGGAGAATCATCCACCGAAGATTCATTATCATCCGCGTCATCTCCACGATCGTCATCAATCTCCATCGAAAAGTCGGGCGAAGACACGCTTGGTACGACAGCCGTCGGAACAATCGGAGCCGGCTTTGAAGACACGGAGGCTGGTGGAGCAGCTTCAGCAGGGGCAGGTCCTGCTGTAGAAACCACTCCCGAGACTTCAACTGTCTTGGACGTCGCACAGACGCCGAAGCAGACTTGCCTTGTGGGACAGTGTGTTCCGACTCTTCACCTTCA
>NW_003302790.1:4561-7512 GCF_000142945.1 Phytophthora infestans T30-4 | reverse complement strand
GCGCTTTGAGCTGCCTGGACTGGAACGAGATGACTCGTTCATGTCCAGCCGTGTCGGCCTGCAGCAATGCACACCCGATGGCGTAATCGGAGGCATCGCAGGCGACGCTAAACGGCTTCACGACCACGAGGATTCAAAACACCTGCTAGCTTTGCTCGTGCTAGTAGCGTGTTCTTGTGTGTGTTATTAGAAAAATAACAGTAGTTCACTTGGTCCAGGTTGTCCCGGTGCAAGGGCAGAACTGGGGTCTTCAGGTCCGCCCGAACGATCGTTTACTATCCTAGTAGACGTATTGTTGTGGGAACATCCTAACTACATCTGTAGCTAGAGTTCACGTGGGACTTTTAACACCACAGCTGGTGCCGCGACCCGGGAACAGATTGTGACCATTGTGAACTGTTTGTATGGCCTTCCAGCTTACGAGCGACCAAGAGAAGAAGAACAAGAAAAAGACAAGAAACATGGCGAAAGGACAACCGACGGTACCAGTTACGCCTGCCAAGTCTGGCGGGGCTCGCAACGAGAGTTCAAGCCCGGCTGCGCGCTTTGCAGCCGCCACCGAGCTTTCAGTGAGCTTCGACGACGAAGCGGACATCGGTCCTGACGCCACGATTATAAAGATTACGAAGACAAGACGCCGGCTCCAGAGCCAGGCGCAGCGACGCCGGAGACGGCCACGCTATCATCGGGGCTGAGCGGGGCGACCAGGTCCCTTTCGAGGAACCTCGCCGACGAGCTCGATGATGTTGCGGGACCAGAACCAGCCTACGATGATTATGACGATGGGACCGAGGGTTCTAAACCTTTCGGTGGCAAGTGCAAAGCATTCAGCACTGCTGAAGCCACCTCGCCCACCTATCAACGGTGATACACCAGCCGCCAAGGGCGTTTTCGACCGCGTACAAGCGCTGATGCAGAATGATGAGTGGATGCAGCTGTTCAAGCCCATCCCCAAGAAAAAAGCCGACTGGCCTGCGCTTGCGCAGGAACTTCAATACCCAGTCAACTCGGTTTCGACTAGCCAAGCTGCCGAGGATTCAGTTTCGCTACTGTTGTCGCTGGGGTTCGAGAACGAGACGTACCCATCGATGATGTCGCTCCAGGATTGGAGTCCACATGAAGCCGGAGCTGCTCTCCAGAAATGGAAGAAGAAGAAGCTTCGGAAGGCGTTTGGCGCTGTTGGCATCAATGCCGGAAAGCAACCTGTGAGTCGACCGATGATTCAAGATGAAGATCCAACCAAGATTCCATTGCCGCCGACGCCCCAACGACTCGTTCGTACTCCTCCGACCAAGCGTGGAGCTGAGCGTGGTGCCTTTGGCACTACCGAAGCTTCACGGTACTTTCAAGACTCGCACATGGTTACGCCACGTTCGGAGAGCCGTATGCAGCGTGTTTACGCTGGCAATGAGGGTTCGTTCGGTCGCCGAGGTGGTGCGTGAGCTCCCAAAGGTGGTGCCGGACGTCGTCAAGTCGACAGCGATGGTTCGTCCAGTGACGATGACATTTTCGTGCGTACATTCGACGAGGAAGATCCTCAACTCAAGTTGATGCGTCAGATGAATGAGCTAGCGACGCTGAACGACGTGGACCCAACACCGAGGATTGAAATGGCCTCGCACCGACCGCTGGATCGCATCACGCCGTTCTCAGGCTCTCGCAACAAGAGCGAGAACTGTATGCAGTGGCTCCGTGGGTTCGTCTATGAAATGACTGGAACCCACACAGATGCCGATAAATGGTGCATTCCATTTGAGCTAAGTCTCCGGGACGGAGCCATTCATTGGTTCCGTCAACTTCCGAAGAAGACGAAGCGCAAGTGGAAGCTGCTGAGCGACGCGTTCATCCGCTACTACTGCTCGCAGTTCACGCAGACGGCACTGTCGCGTTACTACTCCGCCAAGCGGGAACGTAATGAACATCTGTGCGACTACATAAATAGGCTGAATGGCTATGCTCGGACCGCCCGTCTACACTTCGAGAAGAGTGGTCGCGACGCGAAAGAACACGTACAGCAGTTCCTGGCAACATGCGATGATGACAAGCTGGCGGAGCGTCTCTACCACGCTCGAGTCGCCGACATTCACGAGCTCGAAGAGATCATCGAAGATGTTCTCAAGGGCAAGGAGAGGATGGGTCAAGCGTGACAGTGAGTACCGATACTCCCAAGAGTCGTGATACGCGACGCGACGATGGATTCGCCCGCAACACCCGGCGTGATGACCGCCGCCGTCATGACAACCGAAACAAACCGAGAGTGACGCTCATTGAAGCCACGGTGGATGATCTACTAGCTGAATTAGAAGGTCGTGAAGCTGCTCAGGGAAGCAACGAGTATTCAAACGAAGATCCGAACGCTTACGACGATGTCCAAGATGAGTACAACGACTTTCAGCCTGATAATACGGACGTTGATTTCTCATTGGATGAAAATGACCGATACCTCGCCGCGGCTAACGAAAATGAGCGCCGTGCAGCTGCTGAAGGCACCTACGCACGTTCAGACAACCGTCAACCGCGGGGAAACACGCCTGATCGCGAGAATGGCTTCAATCAAGATCGCCGAAGTGGTGACCGTGGGTTCAATCAGGACCAGCGCGGTCGACGTGACTTCAACCGCGACAACCGACGCCCACACTATGGACCATGCGCGGTGTGCGGTGGCATGAGTCACTCCGCCCACTACTGTAACAAGCGATGCAAGTTCTGCAAACAACTCCACGATGCTGGACAATGCGAACTTTTCCGCAACTTCCAAGACCTTGTCAAATTCGTGCGCACTAAATGCACGAAGGAGGAACTCCCTCCAGAGATCAAGGCCGTTGTTCAAGAACGTCATTTAAACTAGGCAGCCCGCCAACTACAACTGGGTTGGTCCCTATCGGGCTGCCACTTGAAGTTGTGCTAAGCTTATCCACGAGATGCTGGGCTACGGAAGTACCAACCTTTTG
>NW_003302790.1:0-3317 GCF_000142945.1 Phytophthora infestans T30-4 | reverse complement strand
CAACCCATGGCGGAGGAAATAACGCGAACGAAGCCTCGGTAGTGCGTACACACGAACTACTGAGACCGGTGAACGTGGTACATACGCCAACGAGTGTTAGTGTCCAGTCAGGGGTGACCACGGAAGCGACAAGCAACGGCACTGGATTGAATGGAGTCACCCGTTTTGACGAAGCTGTCCCGGCCTTGTGTGTCACCAAATCTGCGAACGAGCCACCGGTGGTTGATCCAGAGGATACAGGCATCGCGCAGAAGGTGTTGAGTATGGCACCGAGTATTCATTGCAAGATTGGTGCGAATTCCGAAATGTCAAGACAGCGGCAGAACGAGGAGCGGAACAAAAGTCAACAACCCAATATGTCGGCGGCCCACGCATTCAATATTGCGAACGACGACTCGGCAGATGGCCCAGAGATGGGAAACCAGGATGGGAAGGAGATGGGCCAAGTACCGACTGTTGAAATCAAAGCGGATGCCAATGTTGAGTCAAGGGAAGAATCCGTAGCGGCGTTGGACGGAACATACATCTCGGTTGCTCGAGTGTTAACGACCGAAGGAAACGAAGCAACGGAGGATACGAGAAATGATTTCTACGAACACCCAGCTAACAACATTGGCTTGGACGACTACGCGAAGGAGCTGGCATTCCTGCCGGATCTGACCGAAGAGATCAACACGACAATTGACTACACTGCGCCTAATGTTGCTGATCCTGAGCTGTCGACTGAACGCCGAGAACGTCTGGTTGCGACGCTAAAGATCCACGAGCACATTCTAATTGCTAGTGGTAACGCACTGCCGCCGCCAGCCTACGGCGCGGTATGCGATATCGACACACAGGGGCACGCTCCAATTAAACAGCGTGCCCGACGCGTGCCGCTGCGATTTCTCGGCAAGCTGTACGAGCTGCTGCGCGCTTTATTGCGTGCAGGACTGATCGTCTTTTCAGACAGTCCATGGGCATCGCCGATCGTGATTGTGATGAAAAAGAACGGGCTGGACATCCGGCTCTGCATTGATTACAAGATGGTGAATGCTATCACCGCGATCATGGAGTATGCAATGCCGCTAGTCGACGACCTGTTAACAGATCTCGAGCGCTACCTATGGTTCTGCTCGCTGGATGCAGCAAGCGGCTTCTGGGCGGTCATGATGACCTTGCGAGCGCGTAAAGTGTCGGCGTTCGTCTGCGCACTCGGACATTTCGAGTGGTTACGCATGCCCTTCGGGTTAAAGAACGCGCCGATGATCTACCAGCGTATGATTGACAACGCACTCTGGGGGTTCGTTCAACCTAAAGGAGGTTGGTTTGAATACTCGGAGAGGATGCGTTTAGCTGAAGAACAGGCCAAGGAACGTCGTGGGCCAAGCGCCGAGGGTTCTTTTCAAACGAAGTTCGCGGCAGACCGCGAAGCACCGGTAGAGACCGACCCTGTACTACAACTCGTCAACAGCCCCGTCGCTGACATGTTTACGAACGGGGAGCCAGACGAATCATCGCTGGTACCTGTATTTGGTCGACGGTCGGTTGTGGATGACATTTGCTTCGGTGGCGAGGATTTCGACAGCTGCCTGGCGACGCTGGACCGATTGCTAGCAAGATTCGCACAGTGTCGGATCAGCATTAGCTTCACCAAGAGCATCTTTTGCCAACCCAAGGTGGACTTTCTGTCGCATAAAATTTCACCAGAAGGTATCAGAGCTGACCCCAAGAAGCTTGCGGCCATCACCAAGCTTTCGTTTCCAACGAGCAAGAAGGGCATGCAGTCGTTTCTTGGAGCGGTTAATTACTACAGCCGCTTCATTCAAGACTTCGCGGTCTACGGTGCGGCGCTGTACCAGCTCAAGGATGAAGACTTTGTCGTTGAAGGTGGCCTTTCTGTGGCACGTCATTCCTTCGAAAGATTGAAGACGAGTGTTTCACATTCACCCATCCTCAGGCACTTCGATCGGTCGAAAGAAGTTCACGTCATGCTCTTGCGAATGAATGGGCGTTGAGAACTACGCTAATGCAAGAACATGAAGGTAAGTTACACCCCGTACGGTTCCTCGGTCGGGTGCTTAAGGAAGCCGAGATGAACTACCATCCTGCTGAGAAGGAAGTTTTGGCGTTACTTCTGCTGTTGAAGATCTGTTACGTCCAGCTGGCAGGAAAGACGCTACATGTCTATACACGATTCTCGACGTTAGAGTGGGTGCATAAGTCGAAGTCTCTCTTCGGACGCGCAGTCCAGTTCGCAGTGCTGCTATCGCAGTGGCACCTGAAGGTGCAGCGCGTGAAGGAGAAGGATGTCGCCTTCGCACAGCTCCTCCAGTCAAGCATCACGAGCTTCGTCGACCTGGAAGACTCGCTCGCGCCGGTGGCACCTCCACACAAGGGTTCCCCGACTATTCGAATGGACCCCCGCGTTGCTGTACGCCAAGCTTTCCCGTAATTACAGCGGATTTGTCATGTCTTTTGACGGGTCAGCGAAGACCGAGAAGTACGGTGGCTACGGGAACTGTTCATGGGTGCTGGGGAGCTTTCTGGAGTGAAAGGTAGTGATTGCTCCAAACGCTTCCTTTTCGCCCACCACGGCGAAATGACGCAGAGTTCACAGGGGATGATTAACGGTGTCAAGGCTGCTATTGCGCACCGTGGCCGAGGTTTTAGTCATCGTTGGTGACTCAAGGCTCGCGATTCACCAATCACTAGGGGTGATCGCATGCAGAAAGGGAACTTTGCTAGCGCTGCTGAATACTCACAAGGAACTCACGGCCAAGCTTCAATCAGTTAAATATCTCCACGTTGTACGAGAATACAACGCTGCCGCGAATTTGTTAGCCACTGAAGCGCTGGAATCAAAAGTCAGTCGAGTCATCTTTGCTACAACTCGCAAGTCGGAATTGGCGTCGCTGAATCGCATCCAGGAAATAATCTACGAGCCGGATGAAGACTCGGTAGATGTTTCGTCACGTGGAGCAGAGCGTCGAGTACATGTACTGTCAGGCAGCGAGTCTTCAAAGTGGAAAACTTCCGAAGATTTCGTGGTTGATTACAGCTCACCAAAGTGCGATTATGGTAATATGGCAGTGATGACTCGGCGACAGACGAAAGCCAAGAAACGCGTCAGGTTTGCAGATGAACATTCGGAGGAGGTCTCAAAAGCTCAAGAACAGCATGAAGAACGACCCGAGACGTCCACCGAAGATTCAATCGGCGAAGATTTGCCAGACCATCCTCACAAGACTGTACCAGCGGCATTTCCCAATGCGGAAGATGTTGACCCGGTAGCGATACAGCGGGAACGACGCAGACGGATACTGGTGGCACAAGAC
>NW_003302789.1:4910-6390 GCF_000142945.1 Phytophthora infestans T30-4 | reverse complement strand
TGTCCGTGCCAAGAAAAGCTACCGCGACAGCTATACAACTTTCTCTTATCATGTTGACTGAATAAAACCGATTACTTGCATTAAGTAAAAGCTGTTTCGTACTAGAGTAAAACTTTAATATTTTAAGCTACGAAAGGGTTAATAGGTGATCGAACCGGAAACACTGGAGGTGATGAGACAGGAGCCGTATAATTTCTCAAAGCACATGACTATTATAGTTCGTCAGGTAAAAGAACTGGTGCGTAGCCCAGCTTCTTGTGGCAGGAAAGCTAGCGCTAGAGCCACCAACTCGATAATCAACGGAGCACTGCAAGTCGAGGTCTACATGTACATTGGCAACAAAGAGGAATGAAATGCGCAATCGGAAGATACGTTTTGACCTTTTTGACCTTTCGTGGCAAAGCACCGGACCCTTTCGCATTCAGTGCGCATTCAGGTACGAGACAGGCCGAAATTTATGGCATCACCTCTGAACTGAAAGTTGCAGAGCAAGCAACTTCTCACTTTAGAAATTCCTCGCGAGCATGAGCCTCTTGCAACAATCAAGCGACGACGTTGTCGGCGGTCTCGCGCGGCTCACTCCGATGAACCCGTTGCCAGAGCGATATTCGCGTCACATGCAGACTGTGACCAAGCTCAAGCAGATCCGCTGCGTCCTGGTGTCCGCTGCCAACGGTAGCTACGTCATCGACGTGTACACGCCGTCGCAGTCAAGATCTCACATCCCCACCACGCTCAAGAATGCCCAACGTTTGGATGCCCACACTCAGAAAACCTTCAGCGACTTCGTTGAGCTCCGAGACGATCTTTACGAGACGTGCACATCATCCTGCTCGTTCTGCAGCGAAGTAAGCCGTACCCTGCTGCTTGGAGCTTCGCTGCCGGGCTCGGTGCTGAGCTTGGTGCTTTCACAACGTCAACGAACCAAGGCCGTGCAGCGGTTCATTGAGAATTTGCTGCAACTCGCAACTTCCTGCCCCATCGTCGACTACTACACTTGTCCGTGCCAGGAGCAACTTCCACGAGAACTCTTCTTGTTCCTCTTCGGAGAGTCCGGCCCGTTGGGTTAAAAAGCCTTTTAACTCTCGACACGAGCAACTTATCTATCCCTACTTACTGTAAACAAATGAACAAGGCAGTTCTTAACATTAAAATACCAGCTGATAAAACCCAGAGGGTTTATCTTGAAGCGCGAGCCATGGACCATGATTTTTCATGATTCTTAGCACACTTGCAAATCTATTTTGCCGACAGCTCGGTAAAATGCTGCAAGCTTCCCACGAAGCAACATTCTTTCGCTATGCCTTGAGCTTAAATACAAGGGTCGTGGCCCTGTTTCCATCGATACAGTGGCAAGACGATGATTGCCACCATCAATTGTCCTGCTCATCACAGCAACCGATACAAACATAAGGCGTTGACGCCACTAGTGACTACAGTTGCATGAATGTTTGTAACCACCCAACGCAAAGTCACGCGT
>NW_003302789.1:0-4769 GCF_000142945.1 Phytophthora infestans T30-4 | reverse complement strand
GGTAGTGTACGCCGACGACGCTGATTTTATCTGCCTAGACGAAGTCACTATCCAAGTGATCCTTGATCAAGTACCAGGAACTCTCACCCGCTGGTCACTCACGATGAATATTTTCTAGACCGAAATCACCGAGATCCGCCGTCACTCAAGACCAAGCGGACAAACGCCTCGAACAAGAGCAGCAGAAGAACGATGGCGCTCTGCCCGAAATCTCGGATCCTTACTCGGAGACTCAGAAGACCTGGCTCGACGGAAGACGCTTGCCGCGGCTGCCCTACGACGCCTCTGTACGATATGGCTCCGGTCACAGATATCCACGGACGCGACCAGGATTCGTCTTTACAACTGCTATGTGCTCCCGATTCTCTTGTACAACTGCGGAACATGGGCGCTGACAACCTCGGAGCTACTGCACCTGGAGAGCTTTCATCGTCGACAACTACGCAAGGTCCTGAACATTCGCTACCCGCGTTGAATTGCCAATGCTACCCTCTATGAGATCAGCGGGGAACGACCCCTACGACATCGTATCACGGCGGCAAAATGAGGACTCTTCGGTCACATTCTACGTCGCCCCGACATTACAGCTTTCGTACAAATGCTGGCCTACTTTGCTCCGAGTACCGCAGGTAAGTGGCGCGACCCACCTCGCACAACGCTTCCTCTTGTTCTCGACGCAGACCTCTTCGCAAGTGGCTGTGGTCTCCGACTTCGCAGCGCCCACGATCTTGAACAACTTCGTAAATTTGCTTCTATACGACCAAAATGGAAAAAAAACTTACCACGGCTATCATCGACACGCTACCAGCGACTGGAGACTCGACGTATGCGGACACCACCCTATGCCGCCGACTAGCTAAACTGAGTCGAGCGCAGGCATAATTTGGCTACGCGAACACGTAAACCATTACATTACATTGTCGTACTAAGTAATAATACAGTACGGATAAAGTACTTAACACCTTGCTTACGAACGTCGTATAAGACGACATATTATTTTTGTTACGTCGTATATTACGACATTGCACGAAGGTCATTAGCAAATGGCTCGGAAAAGTTTTTTCAATACTTTAATCAAGTTACCACAAAAATATAATCTGCGAGAGGTCATTTTGCTACAAGTCAAAACCAGGCCAGGGGAAGGGGATCAGCCACGTCGTGAACAGCCACTCATTCGACATTTTGCTGGATGGTGCGCATACGGAATAGTCGACGCGAGAAGCCCGCCGCGCCGGCTGCCGCTACACACGATATTGACTTTGGCCACTTATGGCGGCAGCTTCGGGCGGCGGGGTGGAAGTCCAAGCGTCCGAGTGGCCTCCAGACTGAGTGGAGCTACTCGAGTCCTGACAACACGCACGTCTTCGTGGGGGAGAAATCAGTCGTGGACTACGCGTTCGACAGTGGCTTGCTGGAAGAGGCGGATGCTGATGCTCAAGTCCGAGATGAAGAAGGTGGGGAACTAGACCAAGCAGGAGCTGGTAGTAGTGGTGAAGAGCAACAACACGAGAGGGAAGACGTCGTTCGGCCTTCGCAGATCGACACGAGTGTCCTTCTTTCGCAGCATACAATTGATCGAATGTTCGGCACCCCAAGTGATGATGACATCGAGCTGTCGCAGACTACAGTGAACAGAGCATTCAATCTATCCCCAGGAGATCTACAAGACGGCGGTGCCCGCGAGGCCGCTGCTGGACTGCATTTACTTTCGGAGGCTTCTGGATTAGAGAGCGAGGGTGATGTAGACGAAGAAGAAGCCGCTGCGTCTCAACCTCGATGACGGACACTTACGCCGTTATCAGGCAGAGAGGACGTGAATGTTTTGCTGGATGGGGAGAAGCCGAGTGACTACGAGAACTACAGCTCGGGTGATAGCGACGACGACGGCATGAGTGATATTAACAGCGATTCCGGAGCCGGGATGTCCGAGGAAGATGACGACGTCCTGTCCGACAGTGACGCAGTTGAAATGGACAAGGCTTTCATTGCGGCACTACAGGTGGGCAATAACGCACATAGCAGAACCGCTGCAACGGAGAGAGAGCAGACACTACGAGGAATGCAGTGGACGCCAGTGTCTTCGGAGTACGAGACAGATGCTGCTGCGTACCCTGGACTGGGCACCGAAGAAGCAAGGCCTGTGCCCGACCTGCTGCAATTATGGAGATCGCCAATCCTCACCTTCTTTTATTTCATGCCGAAGTCTATGTGGGTTTCTATCGCGGCTGAAACGAACCGATATGGTCTACAGCAAGCTGGCAAGCGCGCCCGTAACATTCAGGCACGGCAGACTGACCTTCGGCGTGAAACTATCAAGCAGATTACACGTCGTTTCAAGGCTAAGGCAGCATACTCTACACACGAGATTCTTCACGTTGTTGGACTCCTCGTTGCACGGATGCTCTGCCCTCAAAAGAAACGATTTGGTGCACACTGGAGTATGGTGGAAGACGGTGCTGTTCCCGCCGGTCTTTTCGGGCGGTTCATGACGCGTTACAGGTGCCAGCGTATCATGCGAGACTTGCACTTCGTAGACAACACGATTGACCACGGTAACGATAAACTCTGGAAACTTCGCCCCGTTGTTGACAAGGTCCAAGAGCGCTTTTTGCTGGGGTGGTCTCTTTCTGCTAATTTTCGTTTGATGAGGGTATACTGCCGTTCACGTCGAAGCGGAACACGACCCGGATGCTTATGGCCGACAAGCCTCACCGCTACGGGTCCAAACTATTTATGGTCTGTGACGCGCAGACGGCATACTGCCACAGGTACGTTTAAAATTTGTATGTCGTAACTATCTACTTTGTGTTTGCCTGACAACAGTGAATGTCGTAACTATCTAGGTTCGAAGTTTATGTGGGTAAGCGTGCATCTGCTGGTGGACATGACACCTCAGTTGACTTTAAGACTGGAGCTGCAGCCGTGGTACGGAATTTGAAGATTGTTCTTGCCCAGTCTCGTCACAAGTGGCATACCGTCGTGATCGATCTCTACTACTCGTCCGTGCTCCTTGCGATTGAGCTCCTGAGTATGAAGGTGTATGTTATTGGCACGATCATGACTAACCGGCTTGGATTCAACCCGAATCTCAGGGCTAAGAGCAAAGACACGCCCAGTGAGCATACCCCACGGTACATTCTCATTCTCTCGCTCTATCGCCATCCCGACCATGATTTCCTGTGTTTGGTGGGACCGGAAGCCCGTCTATTATCTCTGTACGGGCTCCATTATGGCGGCGTCGACAATTGAGCTAAAAATAAAACGTATCGGTGCGGTTCGAGTGCCGTGCCCCTCTGCTGTAAATGACTACCAGAACTGGATGAGCGGAGTTGATGTCCACGATCAACTCCGTCTCCAGTCGTATTCACTGCAAATGTCGACGAGGTTCACGAAAAATTATAAGAGCCTATTCTTAGGTTTGCTGGACATGGTCATGGTAAATGCGTATCTTACGCACAAAGAGGGGGCCAAGATCAAGGGGATGGCTGCTATGAAGCGCTCAGAGTGGTTTTGCGTCCTTCAAAATCAACTTCTCCAACTCAAAGCCGAAGATTTTGCTGGAGTGGAGGCAACACCGCCTCCTGAGAGCCAAAAGCGCCAGCGCACCCCAGTACGCCTCACGCACGCGCTGCAGCAGTCTGAAGATTGGGTTACCGTTACTGGGGTCCAGAAACGTCGGCAGAGATCGTGCAAGGTCTGCGCGCTCTTGCGTACTGAAAAGAAGAAGTCCTTCGCAACAACGTTCTTTTGCGAACGCTGCTCCGTTGATAATGCGAAATGCTGGTTGTGCAACCGTATTCGACGGGAATACAAGGGCGTTGCGAAGACATGCTATGATATCTGGCATGATGACTTCGACGCCGGGCAAGCTATCCCACCAAACTTAGGGAAGCGCATTGTGCTTTGTCGGCCCGGCCAGAAAGCTGGCCAAAGAAAGAAGACGCGACGGGAGCTTAGACTTGGGCACGATGCTGGCAGCGACGACGGCAACGGTGGTGACAACGAGAATGGTAGTGATGACGAGTGAGCTTGGTTGCGTGTCAGTTGATTAGTGATTTGTTTCAAATACACAGCTTCTTGAACCATCGTACCTTCGTCCTTGCGTTTCTTTATTTAAGTGGACTGCCTGTGAAGCAATTTAGCCATCTGTTGACTGCACTTGCAGTCAGTTACGACATTGAGCAGGCAATACTGTCGCTGAATCCCGTCAGAGTTACGACATTGAAAGAAAAACCTGTTGAAAATTAATGCACCTAACCTCACGTCAAAAAGTGCACCCATACAAATACGTAGTAACATTGATATACCGTATCTTACGACATGCGCTTACGCGTTCTGGGCAAGTACCGTCCGGACGCAAGGTGTTAAGTAAAATCTACAAGAAACATTTATATTTTTTGATTTTATGCGGCTAACGCCAGGGAGCTTTGCATCAATCCATTTGAGTTCTGCGTACCTGTATCACTGGCTCTATTCGTATAAGCCAGGTCTCTTGAGCAGAGCCTACGAAGGAGGAAATGGCTGGCGAAAATTGGCCGTTCGGACTTTATTGTCTAGAGCCGCCCTACGTAAGACACGAGGCCTTACGTAAGAGTCGTGGCTGCCAATCATTAAATTTTACCATCATTACAGCAAACCTTCGGTATAGCCCTACCCGCTCCTTCTTAGGACCAGCCTTTTGAGGTCCAAAGTTTAAGAAACGCACAATAAATGCTACTTTAGTAAATGGGCCCAAAAAGAGTTCGTAAGTTTTGGGATGGTGGAGGCGT
>NW_003302788.1:3253-6605 GCF_000142945.1 Phytophthora infestans T30-4 | reverse complement strand
TTTCCGATGCTGTATTATTTTTTATTGATTATTTTTTTATAGAAAAAAGTTACCCATTCTGTTCATCGTGTGTGGTAAGATTGGAGGTCGAATTGAAGCCAACGAGCTCCAGAATTGTCCACTCGGGCATTTCTACACTATTCAGGAGAGCGCCTGGATGGACGCAATAACTTGGGAATTCTATGCTAAGAAGCTTACTGAAATATGAGGTAGAAGGACCCACTGTCCTGCTTCTTGACAACTTTGAGTGTCAAGTTTCAGAAGCCGGATACGGTTGTAGCTGAAGAAGCTAATACTACCGTAGTTCCACTGTCTCCAAACAGCACAGCAGCGTGTCCTGGATGTCGGGGTCATGGGGCCGCTACAAGCGAAAATGCGGACTAATTGGTCCGGCATAATGGGCAAGCAAAAGCGAATTCGTGCGATTCGGGCTACAATTGGCGCTTGGAACGACATTCCGGCGAACACAGTAATTCTTAGCTTTAAAAAGGCTATTCCTCAATATCCTGAGATTTTTGCAGCATATTCGGTTTTCAATCAGTTTTCTTGTTCGAATTCAGATTTTTCGATCAATCAAGGTCTTGATTTTTATAGATGCCGTCTTTTCCGTCGCACAATTTATTATAGGGGGTGGCAGTCAGGGATGCCGCCTAAATCTGTCGCTGTCTGTAAGACCCTCCTACCGAGCTTGAGAGCTCTTTGCTGTCGCGTGGTCGGGGGTAAGACGCGTGCCCAGTGATCCAGCAAGCGGACAAAGGCTCTTGCACCATTTATTTTTGCTTTAAAACAAAAAATGTTAAGAGTTGCAATACTTAGTAAAAAAGGCACACCAACAAAAGGGGCAACACACCACACTAAAAATACGGGAGGTTTCGCAAATGAGCCAGCACAGCCACAAATACAAGTTAATTTCACCAGGACTCGTCTGGGCTTGATTTTATAGCACTGCGGTAAGACCTAGAACATAACGACATTCTTACTGAACGAATTGCGCACAACATGAAGGATAAACTCGTGGTGCACACTGGGCGGCTTCCATGGAATAACGTTTGGAGTTCTGGAGACACTATGTTGTATTCCGACTTTTCAGCTGCCCTACTAGCATTTTCACGTCCGACCAGTGAGCTACATCATTGCACGATATACCACATTGAGCGCTACGAAGACAATCTGGCGACAACACGGCATGAAATGCGCAACATAGTGACAAAATACAAGTCAACGCGCTGCAAGGCATCTGGGGAACACTGCTACTGCCGCTACAAGCTACTAGAATACCAAGAAAGTGAAGGAATGATTGTATTTGAGCAATGTGCACACCTAATGGCTGACGATGCCCCGCCATCTCCTGCAACAGTAAAACTGACTAATGAAATGAAATGCTACCGTGTCAGTAAGCTTGAAAACACCCCTTCAATGGTTGCACAAGCACTATACTCCTTTCTGTGTCGTGAGATAAGAGGCCAGAGAATTGGTGGGTCACCTCCCCAGCTAGCGCTGATGCAGAGCTTCCAGAAAGGCTGGTGTTACAAAAATAGGCCGGACTCCATGGAACCAGCTCTCGAGATTTGTCGACAGTGCATGTACGATTGTGGAGCTTCAACTAGAGCTTGGGATCGAGATCCTGATTCATTGCTAGTGTTTTGTGATACAAAAGTGGTGGATGGCGCTGATGAGCCATCCCTTGGCACTGGCGAGCTGGGTAACCCATTTCGTATTGGCTTAACATGTAGTAGACTACTGAAGCGCCATGTGCATGCGTAACAGACTCCTCCCCTTACAGCAGTATCGCACCTGGACACTACACACGACTGCGTAAAGCAGAAATACTCAGCTTCAGTTGTCGGTATTTCAGATCGTGCTGAGGGCTTCTTGCCTATTCTGTACTGCTGTACGTCACAGCGTCCCCAAGAAGTTGTTGCTTGGTACTTGGCTTTTCTAAAACGCGTGATTATTGAGTTCTTCAACGTGCATTCTTCGCCCCGACCTTGACAAGATGGACGCTAATAAAGCTCAGTACAACGCCAGCAGTAGCGAGCTACCTAATAGCACAGTTCTCATGTGCTGGTTTCATGTCACGCAATATGTGTATAAACGTGCGCACGATGCAAAGCTGGATGGGGTATCGATTGAGCTGCTAGACAGATGTGACAATGAGCGGTGCTTCCACGAGCGGCTTGACGACGATCTGAAGTGGCGAGTTTATGAATCCTGCGTCGGGATTGGTCAAACTATCCTCGGGAATACCATCCTGTGTCGCATTACGTACTGACGAAGGTGATGACAGATGACCCGCGCTCAGCTGAGATCATGTCTTGGTGCACGATGACAACTCGGATGTGCTTCAGATGGCGATGAGCATTACGTGCACTGAGTCGCCGATTGTACTTTATGAACTTAATTTGTGACTGGCGTGTGTCCAAGGCGACGTGGGACTTTGTGCCCTTGCCGTTCGCTTGCTCACTCTGCAATTTGAGCACAGAAGCTCACTTCTCCCTCATCCAGTCCCGAGGATCGATCTATCCACACCAGACATGCAATCTGCGTCACCTGCGACCAATCTACCGACGCGCTAGTGAGCGGCAAGGACTTCACTTCCGTTCATTCCGACATCCTGCATGGTCTGAATACATGGCTTAAAAAAGCTTTTCAATGCTCGTGCTGCTGGCGTCTGCTACATTTCGACATGGTTCTTCGTCGACGCACCTCGTAACATTCGGCACGGTTGTTGTCTACCGCTAGAAGCCAGCAGTACGTCGGGAAAGCACGACGAGAAGTCGACATGTCTATGCGTAAGAACCGCTTATTATTTAGCAACGACGCCGTGGCGGTATTTCTCGTGCCTAAACGTAAAAGTAAAGAGTTTCATACTACGGCAGGATCGCTCCTCGTCTTACTCGTCGGTCTCCAATCTGGACAGTGACGACAGCGCGTATAGGTCTCGACCGTCGATCAGAGATCCCAAGACGTCGTTGAGCTACGACGACGGCGCCCTAAATGCTGCAGTGTTCGAGTACTTTGACGCGACTATCGGGCTGTCCGCGTCTACCTTCGTCCCTTTGGCCTCTACTGCACGCTCTACAGACCGACACCATTGTGACGCGTAATGGCATTGCGAGGAGCACTCTGGAGCACGTGGTAATAGTGCAGGATCACACGGAAGGAGGCGACTTGCAGTACTTTCTAGTGCAGCAACGCGTCAGTAACACGACATTAACAGCCCCAGTCAGCTCCGGCGACACAATTGAAAGACGCTCCAGCTTCGGCTTCGGAAAGTTACTGCAAGTGGACAACGCTGTGGCTGTTGTGGCGGTGTCTTCGGATCATTTTGCTGTCGGCTATATCCAATTGG
>NW_003302788.1:0-2890 GCF_000142945.1 Phytophthora infestans T30-4 | reverse complement strand
TCGTAGCATCGGTGTAACGGGGTTACATGGTGTGGAGCACACAGGGGTACGAAGTACCCGGAGAGTTAACAAACTCTCAGTACATAAGTTGGAGAGTTAACAAGGTCTCTCAGTACGTTGGCTGAAAGCCACACGTTATGCATTTGATTAGGTTTAACTATGCTAGATAGTTAAAGAGATACATTTACCCCTAGGCGGCTTGGCCGCAATAATAGTAAATAAAACACTTCTGGTTTTGAAGCATAGAAGTTAAGGTGTTAACTTTGAGCCCTGGTCTTGGGCTGTAAGTGTCCTTTGGATAAGGAACTTAGTATTAGTGACTCTTTGAGTCGAACGTCTTCCTCTGACGCTAAAGCTACGGCAGCCCCGCTGCACTTGGTAGCACTTGTAGTCAATCCCGCTCCTGAGTCGGTTGACTATATCCTCTGCGAGGATGGAACACCCCGTGTTCGCGAATTTGCCCCCGGCGCAACAGGACGCGCTTACTAAGCTTATGTCCTTGCTTGGCCCGGAGGGCGCGGCTCATCTTGCATCGCAAGGTCCAGAGGCGGTCACTGCCAGGCTGGAATCGTTCTCTCGCTACGAGAACGCGCTCTTGGAGCATGTCCAAGAGAAGATGAGCGCCGCGACGGCGGCGGCGTCGATGACGCGTGAAGAGTCTATGAGACTGAAGCCGCTCATGGTGAGCGTAAAAATCTTCGAGGGGAAGGATGGAGAGAATCTCCTTCTCTGGACCCGTGAGGTCGAGATGGCCATGGGATCGGCCCTGCTCCAGTCTGAGCATCAGCGCGTGGCGCTGGCTATCTCCAGGCTTGGAGGTCGCGCTCGCGAATGGGCACTAACGTGCGGCACGTCTGTTAACGCTGCATTTCCCACTTGGGATCAGCTGAAGCAACAGCTTTCGCGCGTGTTCGCGCCGCCTAATCAGGCGTACCGTGTCCGGTCAAAGTTCCTTGCTACCCGCCAGGGTAAGAAGGAGTTATTGGACTATGTCCAAGAGTTGAGAGCTCTTATCGCCGGAATGGCGGCGGACCCTCTTCCGGAACTGGTCAGCGTGACCGTGTTCATGGAGGGACTTCGTGTGAGCGCAGCTCGAACGGAAGTGTTCCGTGTACACCCTAACTCTTTTGAAGAGGCGGTGGATGTGGCATTGAATGCCGAGCACAACTTCAGGTCGGCGCGACCTGGTTGGAGCGCTGGTAGCGCAAGCTCTTCGAGCGGTCCAGAGCCGATGGACCTCAGCTATGCTGAAGATGAAGACGCGGAGTCTCTTGCTGCGGAGCAGCGCGCGGGCATCCGCCGATGCTGTGTGTGCAATAGCACTAAGCACTTGAGGGCCTATTGCCCTCTGCGCAAAGAAGCGCGAGGCTCCGGCGAGCCAACCCCTCGGGGTCATCGCCGGGAAACGGCAACTCCTAGTAGGCGCGGGGCGGCCTAGTGGGGAAGAACTGAGTTCTGTTGTGCCTCGAAGAGGTAGAGGGCAACAGGGCTCAGCCCCGAAGAGAGCTGAGCTCTCTTACGAGAAGAGTGTGTGCAAGCCGGGCTTGCTGGTCGTTCAAGCGAACGTGAAGGGCTTTGCAAAGCCATGGAGAGTCTTGATTGACTCGGGAGCCTCGGGCAACTACGCCCGTCGCTCCACCCTGGAAGGGAGTCAGCTGTATGCTGAGGCACTGGAAGTGCCAACGAGAGATACGATCTCTGTCCGTCTCGCGACGGGGACACTGGTAACTGTGTCGAAGGTCTCTGTCGACCTTGGCGTGAGGTTTAAAAGCTTCGATAGCGTGGAACGCTGTTTGGTCTTAGACCTGGATGTGAGGTATGACCTCATTCTTGGCATGACATGGCTGGAACGTCATGAGCCATGGATCGACTGGAAGTCGAAAACGCTGGGTGCGTCGCACCCTGCTCCTAGTGGAGCTTTGGTGAGTCATGAACCCACCTCTGCTAGGAAGCAGAAGCGCTTTTGGCGCGAGCACGAGGCCGAGGCGGCCGTAGTGCTGGACATTGGTATGTCCGAAATTGTTAGCAACGAGGTTGCTGTTTGCTCTGAGGGCGTACGTGGTGCGGCACGTTATCCGCGGAGCGGTGCAGGTCAGGTCAATGACCAACTGCTGGGTCCTAATGAGGACGAGCGCGGAGTGGCGCGTAATCCACTGAGTGGTATGAATCTGGTCGATGACCTACCGCTGCGTGACCCGAGGGTCGCGGTCGACTGCGAGTCGAGGCATCATGGGCGTGGCCCAGGAGATGCAGGTGAAGTGACACCTAGTTCACTGTGTGAAGGTCAAGAACCTCTTGGCTTTCAGCCGAGTGTCTTGCGAGACACTGTATCCTCTTCGAGGAGTGATGGTGCTGCTGCACCCGGTGGTGGTGACGGAGATGTCGCCACACCGCCCTCATCCGGCCGGGCTCGGTCGCGGAGGGAGAGGAGAAGAAGACGCAGGGCGTCTGTGACGTCTTCGACGTCGGACGATGTGTCCAACGTGACGAGCGGTGATGCTCCACGTGATTGCTGTGAACAGCTGTATACACTCGTGAACGGAGTGACGGGGGAGGTAGAAGGCGATATCAGCCTTGATACTCTGCCCGCTGCAGATGCTCTGCTAGAGCTGGACGAGATGTCCATTGCCGAGTTCGGCGAAGCCTTAAAGGCAGGCGAGCTAGCCGAGGTGGTCTTGCTGGGACCTGAGGAGGAGTTGAACTCCTCATCCGTCGTGGACGACGCGGTCCTAGAGGACACCAAGAAGGCGCTGAGCGCAAGAAGTGGATCGGCGATCCTCCTGAGATCCGTCGGATCCACTCCTACCTGTGGGTGGAGGGTGCTTTTTCGATGTTGGTCTCAATATGATCCACGGATGGGGGCTGGCGCCCGGAATAGAGGAGGAGTGTC
>NW_003302787.1:3916-7653 GCF_000142945.1 Phytophthora infestans T30-4 | reverse complement strand
CGAACCCTGCCGTTGATTACGAGAGATGGGGAACCGGTGAGTGCCCTCCCATATGGCAACCCGGTGCTTGGAGACAAAATCCCGGAACGCCCGAACAAATACCCCGAGTCGCCCACGCACATCACCCCTGAAGCTAACCGGATCCACCGGTGTGGTGGCCAGCGTATCCCACGGGGCAGCACTTATCAGTTCTTCCACGAGAGGTCTGGTGATGAGCGAATCCACATACCCGGCCCTCGGGATGACGTCCGCTGCCCGAGGGAATATCCATTCAGCTCGAAAAGGCAACTCAGGGAACAGGACCGTGATCTTCATTGAGATGACCGCGACCCGGTTCAACTTCTTGGGGCTCGATGTCTCTGGTAGCGAAGGTCACGGGAGCCACGCCCGACCAGGAATGAAGGCGGCATCTCGGACCGAACCGAGCCACAGGGAGCATTCCTGGCAGTGACTAGTTTAGGGGGAGCGGGGATCAAGACAGATCCAGGGGATCCGCCACCATGAGACGATCCCGGGGATCCGCCACCATGAGGCGATCCTGGGGAACCGCCACCATGAGGCGATCCTGGAGATCCACCACCATGAGGTGACCCCCCTCCACCAGATCCGGGGGATCCGCCACCAGGCGACCCCCCTCCGCCAGATCCAAGGAGTCCGCCACCACGAGGCGACCCCCTCCCACCATCGCTACCCGATCCGCCGTCACTGTCGACTCGGATCGCGGATCCCGCAGTGCTGCCTCCGGATCTGGCTGTGCCAGCGACTTGTGGAGGCGGCGTCATGAGGGATCTTCGCCGGGCTTCGGATCGGGATTGGGACAGAGCCCGTCGCGTGTCTTCCTCCAAGACATCCTCAGCAGCTCGAGCCTCCTCCGAATCCTCTGGACTCTCATCGTCATCGCCGTCGTCATCGTCCTCATCGCTCAGAGTGAAGGGATACGGGCCGGAGGACGACGTACGCTTCGACGACGATCGGTTAGGAGGCCCTGAGCCGTCGGACCAGTCCGACTCTTCATCCTCGTCATCCCCCGAGCCGCCAAGTCCACATCCAGGGGGAATGACACGTTTGGCTTTCCCCTTCCCGGGTCCAGTACAGGCCGGCGGAGGGCTGGTGGAAGCGGGCTGGGGAACGGCGGACGTCGTCACCGAAGGATTAGCGGTGGATCCCGTCTTGGACGCCGATCCCGGTTAGGATACGGCCGTAGATCCCGCCTTGGCAGTGGATCCAGCCTTGGATCCCATTCCCGCTTTGGACGTAGCAACGGATCCAGTCTTGGACGCCGTAGACCCAGTCTGGGGTCCAGATCCAGACTTGGACGTAGTGGCAGATCCAGTCTTGGACGCCGAGGTAGATTTGGATCTAGCGGTGGATCCAGACTTGGATCCTGCACCCGACTTCGAGGAGGAAGCGGAAGTCTTGGACGCGGATGCGGATCCCGCCTTGGACGCAGAGGTGGATCCCGCTTGCGAAGCCGTTTTAGAGACCGGGGTCGTTTTGGGTTTGGCTTTCGGGGAAGCTCGAGCATGCTTACGGGGACGGGGGGATCCGGTGCTAGGAGCGGAATACGCACTACGCGGACGTTTCGCATCTGATGGATCTGCCCCACTTACAGACGGGAGAGGAGCAGAGACGCTGGCAGCACGAGAAGGTCCCGACAAGGGAGGAACGGGATCCGACACGGCAGCTGTCACCAGCGCCAGTCGTCGACGAGCCAAATCCCGCTCCGATAAGCCACGATCGCGCTCCAGGACCAGCTGTTGCTACTGAGTTTGGGCTGCAGCGAGTTGATCCCGGAGTTTCGCGGCGGTCGCATCGGCTTCTTTCAATTTGTCACCTGGCTGGACAATAACGAGTGAATATGGGGTTACTAGCAAGGGCTAAAAGAGGATCCACGTACTCGTGCGGCGAAGCTTGGATTCCAGCTCTGTTTGTGCACGCTTGGCAGCCGCCCACTCGGTAGCCGCCTTGTCCCGCTGGAGTTCGCTGTCCGCCAGCTTCGCTTGGATCTCGTCGCGCAATTGAGTCA
Organism: Phytophthora infestans T30-4; assembly: GCF_000142945.1. Classification (NCBI taxonomy): domain Eukaryota; phylum Oomycota; class Peronosporomycetes; order Peronosporales; family Peronosporaceae; genus Phytophthora; species Phytophthora infestans. Next base: position 5,627 of record NW_003302787.1, on the reverse strand, counting down.
TGCGCACGAATTCTTCGAGCGCGTAATCCCGTCCGGCAGACGCTTTCTCGAGCGACTCCTTGGTGTCTTGCAACTCTTCAGAGAGTTGAGCCAGGGCTACATCCGGCGATGAGGGAGGTGGATTTGGCGCGGGGGACCCTCCACGCGCCGACCCTAAGGCGGATCCGCCATGAGTGGATCCCACATAGTCGTTGGTCACCACCTCCTCCTGGGTCAGACGCAACTCGTCACGGAGCCGGTCCAAGCTCGCATCCGCAGCTGCCCCAGCAGTCTGGGAATCCTCCAGATCCCGCTCGAGGTCGTGGATCCGGGATTGGAGCTGGTGGATCTTAGATCCAGCGAGCGCCATCTCCCTAAGAAGATGGTCGTTGTCATCCCGCATGACATCTCGCTGACGGGAGGCGCGATCCAGCCGTCCGGTCAGGTCGCGGATCTCGACCGCCTGATCAGCCAACAAGAGTCGCAGGTCCTGCGACCAAGAGGCCGCACGGTGCTCTCACCCCTGGATCTCCATAGCCTGGTCATGGATTTGGGCTCGCAAGGTCTGAAGCTGGGTAGTGTGCAGAGACGCAGCTTGGTCTTGGGCATCTTGAGCCGTCTGGAGCTCCGCCGTCAGGGTTTGCACCTGATCGGAAAGAGCCTGGGCTAGAGCCCGCAGATCGGTGCGCGACATGGAAGACGGACTGACCGGAGGTGTGGTGGATGGGGCCTTGCCCGGCGATTTGCCGGCACGCTTGGCGGGAGACATGTGTCGCGAAGGGGAGAAAGCGGTTGTGGATGCTGGTAATGCACGCCGTGAACGCTGTTGTGCAGCGCCGACAACGTACAGGGGGCGATTGTGGTGAAGTGCTTTCTCAGAAATAAGAGAATGGGCCTGACGCGGGGTCACTATCCCGAATCAGTGACAATTTCAAGTGATTAGAGAGGATTTGGGTTGGTGGCACGGATGCAAGTTGCCGGTGGTGGATTAGCCATGACGAGCAGCACCCCGTATGGAATGACGATGGATCTGATATGAGCGATGTACGAGAAGGCAAGATCCACCAAGACTTACCTCGGATCCACCCTTACCTGGATTCACTAAGATGGATATGGGATATACTATACAAGAGTGGATCGAGTGTGGATCCTATGAAGGAAGGATGGTCGGTGCCCTCTGACGGTGGATCTAGTAGCCACGGCTAATGAAGAGTCAAGATCCACCGCGAGGTACCCCGGATCCCATACTTCTGAGTTCGTATCCAAGGAGGGAGGATCCCGCCTGGAGGGACCTGGATCCAGGGTATAGGGATGAGGGATACAGTGGATCTCGAACTTTCGTGGGACAACGGAGATCACAGACGGTTGCGAGATGATGTTGGATGATTGGAGAGCTCGGATCCACGGCGAGTGTACCATTACAGTGAGGTGGATCCAAGCGACCTGGATCCGGATGAGTGTACCCATAATAGGGTGACCATGATGATTACGTCATATATCCGGTGGATCTGAAGATAACACAGCTGGGATGATGGGTCAAGGGAAGAAGGGACATGCAGCCGAGCCTGGTAAGGGATTTAGCAGATGAAAGACATAGAAGGTAGAAACCCAGGCAGGTATAGGCTTAAATATCAATACAGACTCCAATTTGCACAGTGACACGCAAGTGCCTTCCTGCCCTCAAGAACCGGAACTACATTGGCCGTACGAGCTCCGAGAAGGTTGGGAATTG
>NW_003302787.1:0-2504 GCF_000142945.1 Phytophthora infestans T30-4 | reverse complement strand
GGTCTGAGCGCAAGATCAGATCCCGGCAGCGCCATCCGCTACCCTGACGTGTCCGCCTCGGTTGATTTTACTGCACAGTCAGCAGGCTCGAACCATGCACGGCGCGTAGAGGGCATCTTCGATCCGGACGTTACGCACATTCCCATTAGCAGAACCACTGTGCACAACGGTGCCGACTTCAAAATCTTGGCCGTTTGTCCGTTGGCACCGTGAGTACGCCTTCGTCGCGCAAGTTGATGTCCACAAACTTGGACTTGTCGTTGCAGATGTGGTGGGTTGCACCACTGTCGATCGCCCATGTGCCGTCGAACTTCTTGCCCGTCGACACTCCACACGCTGTCGACATGGAGACCGCAAACGCGACGTAGTCGTAGTCGTCGTCGTTACGCCAGTCGATATTGTTGGCACCGCGGCCACCTCGACCGCGTCGTGCACCTCCTCGGTTTTCATCCTTCTGCTTGGTCCAGCATGTGTACATAGACTGGCCGCATTTTTCGCGCATAATTCAACACGGGGGGAGTTTTCAGCGCTGGGCTTGGAAGGCTTTCGCGGTTTCTTAGATTTTTCACCGCCGCAGTTTTTTTCGCCTTTTTCGGCTGGATATGCTCATTCGTGAGCACCTTCACCACATCTTGCGTTCGCAGCTCTGCATTGCTCATCTCCAAGTTCAGCACGACGTTCTCGTAGCTCTTGGGTAGACTGCGCAGCAAGCAGATCGCCACATCCTCGTCCTCCATCTTGGCGCCGATACTGCTAAGCTTGGCGCTGATGTTGAGGACCTCGTTGCAATGGTGAAGGATATTTCCGCCTTCTGCCATCTCCATGCTGAAGAGCTGGCGCTTGAGGTAGATGCGTCCAGCCTTCTGCGATCCACCGTAAAGGGTACGCAAGCGCGCCCACGCGACCCAGGCTTCCTCGTAGTCGTCGACAACATGATGGTAGTCCGCGTCCATGTGGAGGAGCATGAGACCGAAGGCGACGTTGCTCGACTTGACATACTCGTCCTTGGCCCTGGAGTCCGTGAACGTGGGCGTCGTCTCGCGGTTCACCACATTCCACACCGACTTGGTCAGGAACACGCCACGCATGTAACGGTTCCACGTGGCGTAGTTCTCGCCGTTGAACTTGTCGATGGAGATCTTGGAATCTTGCACAGAAGACATCGTACTTGGGCTCATAACCTGAAGAAGGTGATGGTTGGATCTTGGATCTTGCGAGGGGAGGACTGCCGAAGCTTGGGGCGAGGAGGCCGAGGCGAGGGAAGTCACTTGAGGGGCAAAATGGAAATTCAGAAGTGATTGATTGATAAGAACTTACACTGTCTTCTCTACCTAGTTTGCATCCAATCATTTGGTGCATCCAATCACCAACACTCCGTACTCGTCCAATCATCCTACTCGTCTAATCATTGGTGGCGTAAACATCCTACCGTAATCATCGCGGGATCGTATTGGATCACCTGCAACAGGAATCGTATTGGATTACCTGCAACAGCTGCCACCAAGCGACTCTTTCTCCATGGCGCCACAAAGGTCGAAGTGCAGGAACTCGAATGGCTTGTACTTGGACTTGTCCGGGTTGCTTGGAAATGGTTTTGGACCATCTTCTCTTGCTGGCATCCGCGACATCCGCTCGAGTTCTTCGACGAAGTCGGCATTTTCGCGCCCGTCACCATGCCGCTCGAAACCATTTTCCGCAATACGTCGTTCGGAGCGTGACCCATCCGCGCATGAAGATCGACACCGTTGATCGAGACCTTGGACGTCGAATTTGCAGACACCTTGGGCACTCGCAGCCAGTAGAGTCCGTCGATCAGGTCCGCTGAAGCAACGATCTTCTTCGACGACTTGCGCGCAATGTGCATCTCGGAGCCGTCAAACACCACCTTGAAGTGTCCGCCTCGGTTGATCTGAGGCACAGACAGCAGGTTCTTGTTCATGCTCGGCACGTAGAGAGCATTTTCGATCCGGACGTTACGCACATTCCCATTAGGCAGAACCACTTGTTGCACAACGGTGCCGACTCCCAAAATCTTGGCCGTTTGTCCGTTGGCAACCGTGAGTACGCCTTCGTCGCGCAAGTTTGTGGTGTAGCGGGATCAGCAAAATCTGCGAGATTGCCATATCCAACTTACCAACTGCGCCCAGACACCGACTAACGTAGGGGGTCCCCCGATGATCCGTGTTCTGCTGAACTTTCCTCACCTTGTGTACCCGTCGGTAGGGCGGGATCTTGCTCTCTCGGTAACTTCCGAAGAGTTCAAGTGGTGAAGCTTGAGTGTCTTGGCAAGACGTGGGGATGGGGTGGAGCAGCAGTGGAAAATCTTCACTCTGCGTCCGTGGATTGTTCCGAATCCTAAGCGAATATTCGAGCTTATGGATCCGGGGCCTAGATCGTGGATCTGGCCGTAGGGTTGCCTTGCGGGTGTGTTCCCTTGCCTTAGTAGTTGAATTGTACGATCGAATGTCGAAGAGACCGGAGAGGGTCTCCGACTGCGTCTTAAA
>NW_003302786.1:3370-8125 GCF_000142945.1 Phytophthora infestans T30-4 | reverse complement strand
GAGTACTGGAGGTTCTCATCGGAGAATTACCCGGCACTGAGACGAGAACCTGCAACTTGAAATGCACACAAAAAATACAACATTATGTTAGTCAACACAAGTAGTATATGCTGCATGATAGTATTGCTAACCTTTTCGTGTCGCTCTTTTTGCGTTTTTTTTTCACACGTACCAGTCATCGTCTCCGACAAGCCAGCAGGCTCCGCTGATCTTTTTCGCTTCAGATCAGCAAGAGCGCGTTTACGTGAGTCGGCTCCTCGTCGTTCCTTTAGCGCAGCGCGTTCCCGCTCCTTCGCTTTTTTTTTAGTCAGGGCAGAATGCTGTCGCTTCGATATCTTCTTTTTGCCCGGGCTAGGATAAAAGAGTATGCATACAGCATCAGATCAGTTCACATAAGCAGTATATACTTCATGAACTCGACATACCTCTTCGGCGTGGATGTCTTGGTCTTGCTGGAACGGCCGCCCTTATTCTTCGCAGCTGTATTCTTCTTCGCCGCGGCCTTTTCAGCCTGACGGTCCGCCATGCGCTGCTTTGCGGCCTCAGTGTATGCGACGGTCTTTCCCGTAGGAGGGAGATGTATTCCTGACGCGGGTACGCGCTCCGGCCGCTCAGCGCTCGTGTTCCTCGTTTCGTCTCCGAAGGCGGCGTCGTTTTGCCTCTCACCACTCAGAAATGCACGGTGCTCTGCTAGCAGGCGGTGCCTGTCGGCAGTACTCCTTTCCTCAAGGTGCGCTCGGAACGCTTCAGCCTCGCGGCGCGTCTCCGGTCGCGGCGCCATAATTCATTTTCTTTTTCTCGGAGACTCTACAGCCACATATCTATTCGTACTTAGCAACAATATGGCTTTTCTGCCTAGGCTATCTTTGTAATTTTTGTTCGTTTTTTTTGTGAATATTTTCCCTACACCTGTGCATCTCACGTAGAGCGTTCTTTTTATGTAAATGTCGTCATATCCAACATATAAATACGGGGGGGGATAATCAGACGCATGGTATTGTTTCCATAATACCCTTCATTTATTTATGCATTTTCTTATAAATACCCAGGTTTTTATTTTACGATAACTGACCCCCCTGTGAAATAAATTTCAGATAATTCAAAGCCCAAAATTTATCACTAAGAACAAGCACTACTTTTTGCCATTCGTTATAAATCTTTCAATGCACGCGCTTTCGACCTGAAGAGTCTCCCGATCGAAAGTCTCCAGTGTAAAAAGTAAACCCTAAAATGGCGATGCGCTCTTGAGAAAATTCCCGAAGTGTTCATTGTTGATCTGGGCTTCCCAACGTTTCTGCCGTTGTTCAAAGCTAACAGGACATCCTGGGTATGCCGTGGCTGACGCGCTATCAACCAGAGATTGACTGGTTGGCCCGGTCGGTCAAGCGCCGCAGTGATTATGATGTGAGCGAGGTGTTCACGCACCTCCTGGTCGCCCAGAAGGATTGGCCTCACGTCACCGTCGTGGACCGGTCATCCACGACGCACGTTGTGCACAGAGTGAGCGATGGCCCTCTCTGCACGGCTTGCGCAGTGCTGTTAACTGACGAGTCCCCGCGGCGCCGCGGGGATGAAGACCAACTGGCGGTCGAGCAGGGGCTCCCGCAGATGTACGAGACGGCGGTCGAGCAGGGGCTCCCGCAGATGTACGAGACGGCGGTCGAGCAGGGGCTCCCGCAGACGAACGAGATGGCGGTCGAGCAGGGGCTCCCGTCAATTGAGCCGGTGGTCGAGCTGGGGCTCCCGTCAATTGAGCCGGTGGTCGAGCAGGGGCTCCCGCTAGAGGGGGTGACATCTCGTCCAGCGAGAGCGACTCATCATCCTCGAGTTCGCACTGAGGCGGCGAAAGAGGAAGTCGAAGCGGCGTTGGCTGAAACCTCGCCGAGAGCCCGTACCAAGTGACAGCTCACCGACGGAGTCGGTCTGCGTGCTTGAGTATGTGGAAGGTACCTCTGGCCGCCGACGAACACTCGAGCTTGCAAACTTGCCTGGCGAGGCAGGGTCGATCACTCGACTTCCAGGTATCTCCTGGAAGAGCTTTCTTCGCGGCCTCAAGGCCGATAAAATCGAACAGATTTGCCTGATCACCGACGCCGATTCGGCGTCGCTTGAAGTGAATGCAGTCAGTGACGACGTCTCGCGTCCAAAGAGCGCTGAACCGAAGTCGTCCCGCGAGGAGCGCTTCGCAGCGCAGTCTTGGGAAGCGCTACGCGAATCCGGCAATCCAGTCTACGAGACCCGCCCGCGAATATGAAGATGTATTTCCGGATAAGATCCCAGCTGAGTTGCCAGCTGACCGAGGAATTCGCCACGAGATCGATCTCGTGCCCGGCTTGAAGTATTGTGTGACGCGGCAGTGGCCGCTCCCGCGAGATCAGGTTCAAGCTATCGATGACTTCTTCGAGAGCCGCTGCAAGGCGGGTCATGTGCGTGAGAGCACATCGCCGCACTTCAGTCCGACCTTCTGTGTGAAGAAAGTTACGGGCGGATGGCGCATGCTCCATACCTTCAACAGGCTGAACGACGCTACCATCCCTGCCCAGACGCCGACTCCTTCGGAAGGACATGGTGCTCGACGCAATGTCGGGTAGTGAGGTCTTCAGCGCCATCGACTTGACCGATGGGTTCTACCAAATCCTCATGAGGCGAGAGCGATTTACCGCTCACAGCGGTAAGCACTCCCAGTGGTATGCTCTGGAAGTGGCTTGTTATGCCACAAGGCTTGAAGAATGCTCCCGCCACGTTCAATTGCATGGTATCCCATGTGCTGCGCCCGCTCCGCGATTTCGCACCGAGTTATTTCGATGACATCTTCGTACACAGTCGCGCTGAGGGAGGCCTCAGCGCGCTTGAAGTTCACTTGAAGCATCTGAGGCAAGTCTTCCAAGTGATGCGCGAAAACAAGCTGTATGTCAACTTGAAGAAGTGTATATTCTGCGCGCCGGAGATTCCGGTGCTTGGCTGCTTTGTGAGCAAGAACGGCGTCCGCGCCGACCCCGAGAAAGTGTCGTCGATATGTGCGTGGCCTACGCCACAGAATCCCACTGAACTGCGTCAGTGGCTGGGTCTCGCAAATTATCTCCACAAGTACACGAAGAATTACGCCGGATTGATCCAGCCGCTCTCTTTGTTGTTGAAGAAAGATGTGTCGTGGTGCGTGGACTTCCGCACATCAAGCCGCCTTCGACTCGGTGAAGAAGAGTCTCGCCGAGGCCTTAATCCTCGCGCTCCCGGATGACTCGAAGCCTTTTCACGTCGTCTGCGACGCGAGCGATATTGCCATCGGCTGTGCGCTGATGCAATTCGATGAAGAAGGTCGAGAGCGTGCCGTAAGCTACCAGTCTAGGAAGATGAAGCCGGCGGAGCGCAACTACCCTGTTCACGACAAGGAGCTCCTTGCGATGCGCTATGCTCTGATCAAGTTCAGAGTGTACTTGTTGGGTGAGGATATCTTCGCGGTGTACACCGACCATGCATCGCTGAGGACAGCGACAAAGAGTCCTCATATCTCCCAGCGGATGGCCCGCTGGCTTTCGTTCTTCTCTGAGTACAACTTCGTTGTCCACTACAAACCCGGCAAGAACAACATTCTCGTCGACGCTTTGTCTCGGCGTCCCGACTACGACCCACGCGGTGCATTGGGTCGACAAGCTTCTCTGGATGAAGACGATGTAGCCGAGTGTGCCACGTGCGAGGCGTCAGGCGTCAACCTGACGAGCGTCTCCCCGGGAATGCCACTTCGCGACGAGATCCGAGCTGCTTACGACCATGACTCGATGTGCTCCAGTATCCTAAAGCATCTCCGCTCTCTCAGCGCCGATACACTGGGAGCCATTTCCCGCTCTATACGAAACAAAATCCACCGATATCGTCTCGAGGACGAGCTGCTGGCGTATAGCATCGACAACTTCGATGCCCCACGTGTCGTTGTCCCTAACGACCCCGATCTGCGCTCACGGATTATCCATGAGTTTCATGATGCCCCGCTGGGTGCTCATCTCGGTCGCGAGAGGACATTTGCCGCTGTGTCACGCGACTTTTATTGGCCCCACCTGTACAAATGGGTCCGAAAGTGGGTGCGCACCTGCGAGATCTGCCAGCGCGTGAAACCTGCCTCGTCTTCGCAAGCTCCCCTGCGTCCTCTACCGGTGGCCACCGAGGCCTGGCGCTCGGTGTCGATGGACTTCATCTTCGGGCTCCCACCCGATGCTAAAGGACGCTCAGGTGTCTTGGTGTTCGTAGACCGCTTCAGCAAGATGGTCCACCTGATTCCGGTGTCGGATCCGATCACCGCGGCAGATACCGCGGTGCACTTCATCGATGCGGTTTTCCGCCATCATGGTCTTCCTGAATCCATCGTCTCCGACCGCGACCCGCGCTTCACGTCGGCCTTCTGGTCGAAGCTCTTCGAGCTACTGGGCTCGAAGCTGTTGATGTCCACAGCAGCCCATCCGGAAACGGACGGCCAGACGGAGCGCGTAAATCGCGTCCTCGAAGACATCCTTCGAAGCTACGCGACGTCGTTCTCCAGCTGGAGCTCGTTTCTGCTTCTGGCCGAGTTCGCGCTGAACAACGCGTCGACTGGGCTGACGCCCTTCTTCATTAACAACGCGCGACACCCGCGTGTCCCTGCTCTTCTCGCCGTGGGCCATCCCACAGCGCCGTGTGTCTCCACTCTGGGTGGGGAAGAAGCTGCCGACAAGCCGTCTACTCCAGCTCCGATGTCTCCGCCGGCAACACCGGTACTGGTCAACC